>NW_019384697.1:18853-25945 GCF_000671375.1 Centruroides sculpturatus | reverse complement strand
ATAATTTGGATTCGTTTTAGGAACTAAAACTCTTTGATGAAATAGGTTGTAAAATGAGAAATAAGAGCCACGAGTGCTGGGAACAGTTATGCAAATTGAAAGAGGTCAGAGATATTTTGTATAATGACATGAAAGACAAATCCTATATTTTAGCTGCAGATCGTCGTTTGAAACTCTTACAACCTGAATGTGTAGATGATATTAGTTATAAATCCAGGCCTTTGGATATCCCTCCAGGGTAGGTTATTAAAATTAACCTTATAATTTGTCTTTATTTACTTCTGGTACTTCAGAATAACACGTTTACAATAAAGTGGAACATTCAGAATTTAATTTTATTCATGTTTAGAATTGTTGAGGTACAGCAATGGTTCGATCATTTAGTTCGAAATTGTACGAAGGGAGAGGAAATTACAGCCGCAGCTAGAACACTAATCGCTAATTGTTGGAGAACAATTAGGGACACGAACAATCTTCTGTTTCAGCAAAGAGAAGCGACTCAATATGCCTTTCGTCAACGGATACACGAAATCCAACAAGCTAGGGATAATTTAGCTTATCAGAAATATAACGTAAGCGTATGTTAACATTAAAGTTTATGATTTATAATATATTTATGAAATATATATATAATTTAGCTTATTGACGAGATCGTAAAGATGATGACAGAAATTCAGAATATAGAAGAACAAATTCAAGCCATTAGGAATTCTTTAAATTTAATTCATACGCGCTTAGATGATAAAAATTGGAGAACAAGAATGGAATTAGTTGCCGATGATGTGTTTTGGGGACTGAGAGAAGAATATGCGCAGTTAAATAAAGCGAAAGAAGAACTGGAGAAGAAATTAAATAATGCCAGGTACGAACTTTTTCATTAATAACTTAAATTTAATAAAATTCACAAGTTCAATTCGAATCTTAAAGGTTCACGTACAGTACAAATTCTAATTGTCCATTTGGTTAGAAAGTTCAGCATCTAGTAATTGTGCCAAGGTTCATAGAACATATTCTTAGTTTATAAATTTTATAATACGCATTAAAATTTTCCTTCATCAACGTGTACTCAAACACATCGATCAATTTTTCTCCTGTTTAATTAGATAACACGTTACGTTCATTTGAAGACTGATTATTTTCATTGAAAAATCTGTAATCGTTCAATACGCAATTTTAAATCAGCTTACTATCAAATTATGCAGCCAAAGTAATACTTTGCAAATTACAAGAATAAAAATATAATAGGAATTTATTTAATATATTCGCAGATTAATTTTGAATCAAGTTCAAGAGCATCTACGTCGAGTGGAAGACGACTTAACAAGAAAGGAAAAGTCGTTACAGTTAGATACGGAATGTTTGAATCGACACACGGGGCCCGTTCAAATCAATACGATGTGTCGCGGTTGAAGGATTCAGCCTTCCACACGTCATCCGTCGAAATGGTACCTCCTTTCAAAATTATGCCGAGTTCTCATTTAGTATCAAAGGAGTCTTACAGAGTTACTTGAAGTACCACGACGGAAAATCCAGCACAAAACGAAAGACTTTTGATCGATTAGTAAATGCAAAAATTTATTTTAAATAAGCAAAATTCTTTTACCAGAAAATATAACAGTAATAAATCTTATGATTCGTACATATAAAATACATATCTTTGTGTTCATTTTAAACCTGAATTGTTATTTAAACGATTAATAATGGAAATCGAATTGCTTGATTAAAAGGCCCTCTTGCTCTTTTCGCCCCGCGGCACTAAGAGGGCCTTTCGTGGATTCGGTCGGGCCCACAATGGGAGTGGCGAGTAACGGACATATCCTATTGATATTAAAATTTTGAATATTGCAACTCGATCGGATTCTTATGGATTTTGGCGATTTTTGATGGGTCACATGGTCTATTTAATAGAATATTTTGCACTGTGCGTCTTAATGTGTATATATTTTAGAAACGCTGTAGAGCTTTAAATACATTTAGGCTATAACGTTTATATGTATGGAAACGTATACGTTTTGCCTCGTAATTGTATTATTACGTGCTTCATTTTGACGTAAGCAAAGTATTAAAAATATTGGATTTATTATATATTTCACTTTAACGGGTGGAAGACAACTTAATTTCAACGTATAAAGTTCTTAACTATTGAATTAAATAATGGTGGTCACAAGTATCAGTGCACGTGGTCTGCAATATCTACATTGTTGTGACAACATAACGACTCACAAGGTTTTGCTAAATATCTATTTTAAATAACTATTCAACTTACTTTCGTTGTTTTAACAAGTGATTTTCACAGTTTTCGCCATTTATTGTTTTTTTTTATCTGTTGTATATTTATAAGTTATGTCTTGTCTAAAGTTTTATATCCTGTTTTAATCAACTATTTCATTTAAAATATTCGAAAAAAAATTAGCATAGGAATTTACTGTATAATGCAAAAGATTGTAGACCTAATAATAGACCGCGTGTAGTGTTACTAATGGCATGACCAATCGAAAATCACTAAAATCGTTAATGTGAGGACCCAAACGGGGTCCGAAAGCAGGCCATTAACGATTTTTTAAATGAGTCAAGTTTCGTAGTGCGAAAGAGCGAACTTAAAGATCGGATTTAAACAATGAACCTTTTGTCTTGTTAAAAGATTTTAAACGATAGATAAAGTCGAAAAAAACGAGGTTGGAGAGGAGTCGTGTTCCGACGCGACGTTGACCTCTCCCGCGCCCTTCCTGGGGTTTCGAATTGTTACCATGTGACGAGGAGAGACCAATGGAGAGGCGACCGCGGTGGAAAAGTCGATAAAAGCGCGTTTTCGAAAACTTTACGGGGGCTTGGGTTTTGGTGTGTAGTGCTCACCTGTCGGGATTTGGTGCTCCCGACCGAGACGCAACGAAGGCTCTTTCGACGACCTAGGAACTGGTTTCGCCAACCCGTCCACTCTGGGATCGCCGAGGTTCGACTCGTCAACCGAGGACATCACTACAAGTGCTGGTGCGTGCCCCGGGGCCATCGTTCTCTGCGTCCACAGTGCCAAAAGCTCCCCAGGGACCAATCGAACATTCGAACTTTCCGATTTTCGGGAACTGTGACAGAAACCCATCGTGGGATAAGCTCTTGCCCGACTTATTGGATTGTTGTAAGAACGATTTATGTATATTATTAAACGGTTATATATGGTAAACCTGTCTCGGTGAGTCATTCCGCGCCCACACGACAGTAGTGATCGCTCGGCTTTCGAAAATACCTCACTCCTAATCGGCTGACCTCACATTAATAATTCGATCAAGTCGAAATATATTCAAGTGTTTAGAGTTTCCTGCGCATCTAGAGGTCGTAATGTTTAATTTAAGACCTCGTATGCCAAATTTGATTAATGGAAAGGGTGCGAAGTGATTTTGTTCATTTTAAATACTGTATATAGATATGTGAATAACAAAATGACACCTAAAAATAACTTTTACCTTTTTTTACTTCCTTCGAATAAAGCAATCGGGTGTTTTTCGATTCTCCATACCCGTATGTAACAAGATGTCCGCGCCCGCGTTTTAGTGGGATCGAGTCGGCGCACGTGAGAAATAACAATTTCAAAATTTTTCTTTAGTGACGACTTTAGTTGAGTTCATACGTATAATAAAATTTGTATCGACTTTAAATATAAACATATACGTCAGAATTAATACAGTAAAACCGCTTTTGTCACACCTGGTGGCCACCTCACTTAAGTAGCCAAGACAGGGACACTTATCTCCGTTCAACCAGTTTAAAGTGGCCAATACAACAAGAAAACCCCAATCTAATTGTTAAAGTATCTAAACGGAATCGAGTATTATTGCTACACTTTGGAACAATTTGCCGAGATCCATCCGAAATATGTTCAAAGAAATGTAATTTGTCGAGTATAGATGAAGATTTCCAAAATTTAGTACAGTCGACCCCCCTATAACGTACGTTCCTATAACGACAATTCCTATAACGTAGCGAAAAAATTGTAGCAACTTTCGTATAACGTACCTCCTATAACGTCGTTTCGCGACAAGATTGATAGAGTCTGGACCAATAGTGGATGAGCAGCCGAACTACTTTCCTCCGACCCTGCGCCACGCTACGGAGCGGCTAAATTGAGTTTGCTATCGTCTGTTTAGTATTATATATAAATTATATATAAATTAGGTACTGTACATATAATTATATATTAATTATATATAAATTAGGTACTGTATATATAATTATATATTAACTTAATTTATTGTAACTTTATTATAATTATATATATGCTTTCTGCCGCCTGGCAACACGCTACGGAGATTTTAGGCTAGTAAGTTGAGTTTATTATCGTCTGCACAGTATGTAAATTAGGTACCGTAAGTCTAATACAGCACTAATTTTATACATTTCTTGTGAAAGAAACACTTCTTATTCAACGTCCATAAAAATTATTTATATTAATGATGTCTCCAAAGGTCAAGTTATTTTTCCGCCAAAAATTCGTTATCAGAAATTGCGGCCGTCGTTTCGCGTGCTGTTCCGCGATGAAAACCAGCTTTAAGCAACGGCGTAGTCGAACGGTGTAAGTAATCCTACAATTTTTTGTTTATAGCATAGTTTATACAGATTATTCCCAAAAAATTATACGTATTTTGGAAATGTTGAGTGGAATTAGTCTAGAATCGGTTAATTTTATAGAAGAAAACCTTTCGAACAGCCTTAGTCCGTAAAGTTCCCACCTATCGGGCTGCGATTGGCTCATTCCTACAACGTAATTTTCGGTTAGCGTGGAACGTATCTAAGCGTTATAGGGGGGTCTACTGTAAAACGAAAGACAATTATATACCGTATTTGCTCAATAAAGAGCTGATTGTATAACTATGTAAAGCAGTGATGATCGGTCTGCGTAATTGGTAAGTTACTCGCAACACTGAACAAAAAAGTATCAATAAAGTTTATGTAAAAACTGGTTTATTGAAACTTTTTTGACACTTGGACACGGTATTTTAAGTAAAATCTTTACATTTCATAAACACGTTGATTCCATATATGGGTACTAAACAATTCCATTTAGTACTATACTGTACTTAAATGAACCTTACTAAAAACAACTTGCATACATTGTATGTACAGTACAGTACCCTGCACTTTAATATTCTAATGCTCAGTGTTAATACATTATGAAAATATTATGTGGAGTNATATAAATGAATAATAATAACAATTTTTTTCCTTTTGTCATTAACACAATTCTTTCGACACAATTACCATAGCAACAATATAAAAATAAGCTAAATTCGATTCACTTGGCAGTTATCGAAGGTATTCAAATACAGGTAAAAAGTGTAGAGTTGAATGAAATAACTTAAATATTAACTTATAATAAATTTTCTTGATCGTAGAAAAATTTAGTTTGTTCTCCGGGATTAAAAATCGTCTTCGTTGTTAACAATGTTTCCAACAAATAAGTCGACAATTCATTACACTCTAGACGATTGGAACTTGGACAATTTTGACTTAGAGAAAATCAGCAGGGATATGATTGCAAAGTCCACTGCATTCAGGGAAGACAGCTTACAACTAAGGCACGAAACTCAAAATAAAATAGAATGGAAACTGCAGGTAATTATTAATATTCGTTCTTATTATTGTGAGACTAATCGGGGGCAGGATGTTTACGAGTTCTTGACTCTCCTGCCACTTACTCGACTCAAGACCTTGAGGTCCGGTCCCGCTTGTCTAAAGGATGTGAGAAAAAAGGTTAGGAGAAAGGATCGTTAGATTCTTTCACCTGTCAGGATCTGACACCAATCTATCAATTTATCGCGGATAGATACGCGGGTAAATAGAAGGGGAATTATCACGAGCGATCTCGTCAAGGACTTCTGGTTCAGTATGGAGTGGATAATGTCGGAAGAAACTCACACCAATCCAAGTTCGTTAATAAAATACCCGTTTATTCCGTACATTTATACATAGTTAATTATTTAAAGAGTCGAAGGTACAGATCCCTCTCGGGAATTTCAATCCGTATAGTTCATAAAGTAACGGCAAAAGATAAAGTAGTCGCGATCCTAACCGCGAGGTCGGAATATTCGAATAGCGAGAGAGAGCTTACATATCATCGCGTGTAGGATAAATACCTCTAGTTATACAGGATGGTGTTTTCAGGACGATCTTGGAGTCCGAATCCCGGGCTCGTTAAAATAGTTCGTGAGTCGACGTAAGTCCGCAAATCGTAGAATAGTTCTATCGAGGATGGTGGCGACGAGAGGCAGGTAATCCACACACACACAGTATAGAAAATAACTTTTTCCCCCTTGTGTCGTCATCGCACTTGTCTTTTATATGGGGGCTTTCTTCTCGAGATTTCCCCATGTACGTCACAGGTGATGATCTTCGTTGACCAATGGTGGGCGAAGTGACAAAATTATGACACAACAGTTAACTCATCTTCTACAGGGAAGTATTGTCGTGGGAACGAAGTTTTTATGAGCGATTTTTATGAGAAAATTTGTCGGTTGTTTTTCCCTTTTTGTGTTAACCCTAACTTTAAAAATCGGTTTGATTTTGAAACAAAACGGTAAATAAATGAACAAAAATGAATATAACTATTCGAATCTCAGCCCTCTTAAATCCTGACCCTCACATTATTCTTCTCCGCCGTCATTGATAAAGTGACGGCGGAGAAGATTGAAATATATAGGAGTAGGCTACGTGAGGGATGTTTAAATGCCAGAGATGCTGAGAGCCTATCGTCGGCGTGGAAATACATGATTTAAAAGTTTACTGAAAACTCAAGCTAGAATTAGTTTATTGGAAGATTTATTATATTTTTTATTTTTTAGTTTATTTTGTGTTATTTTTATATATTCTCTTGTATATTTTAATTTTATTTTGTGTTATTTTTATATTTTATTCCGTTTCTCTTGTATATTTTTTAAAATTTTTGTTCTAAATTTTGATTTAAATATGTATATTCTATACATGGAACGTATCTGTTCCATTTTCGTTTTTTGGACCTGAAGATGGCCTGTTAATCAGGTTGAAAGCGTTTGTGTTTAAAATATATAATTCTCAGCAAAATTAAGGTGTTCTAATATATATGTT
>NW_019384697.1:0-13645 GCF_000671375.1 Centruroides sculpturatus | reverse complement strand
AAGTTATTTTTCCGCCAAAAATTCGTTATCAGAAATTGCGGCCGTCGTTTCGCGTGCTGTTCCGCGATGAAAACCAGCTTTAAGCAACGGCGTAGTCGAACGGTGTAAGTAATCCTACAATTTTTTGTTTATAGCATAGTTTATACAGATTATTCCCAAAAAATTATACGTATTTTGGAAATGTTGAGTGGAATTAGTCTAGAATCGGTTAATTTTATAGAAGAAAACCTTTCGAACAGCCTTAGTCCGTAAAGTTCCCACCTATCGGGCTGCGATTGGCTCATTCCTACAACGTAATTTTCGGTTAGCGTGGAACGTATCTAAGCGTTATAGGGGGGTCTACTGTAAAACGAAAGACAATTATATACCGTATTTGCTCAATAAAGAGCTGATTGTATAACTATGTAAAGCAGTGATGATCGGTCTGCGTAATTGGTAAGTTACTCGCAACACTGAACAAAAAAGTATCAATAAAGTTTATGTAAAAACTGGTTTATTGAAACTTTTTTGACACTTGGACACGGTATTTTAAGTAAAATCTTTACATTTCATAAACACGTTGATTCCATATATGGGTACTAAACAATTCCATTTAGTACTATACTGTACTTAAATGAACCTTACTACAAACAACTTGCATACATTGTATGTACAGTACAGTACCCTGCACTTTAATATTCTAATGCTCAGTGTTAATACATTATGAAAATATTATGTGGAGTATTAATATTATAATCTGTATGTCAACTAACCATCTCATACGTACAGAACCAGTATGCATGAACGTATAGATGATAAACTGATAAGATACCATTTAGAACTGAGGAGTTTTTCAATTTCAAAATAACATTTTCCAGTTAATTTTATTTTTCACGTATCACACAGAAGATTAATGCATTTTCTTTTAGTAGGCGTGATCCTTAATGAAGAGGATCTCTCCTGCGGCGGCACCAGCCACTCCTCCGCCATACTTGCCGACCGAAGCCTCGCTGTTAGCCTGAAATATTAAAATATATTAGATAAACATTTTTGTACTTAATGTTTTCAGTAATTAACATTACTTTTTGAAAGAATGCATGCAGGCACAAAATTAAGATGTTGAACATTAGTTATAATTGTTGCCAATTCATTGAGAACAGTTAATTTATCTTGATTTTTGTATTGTGTAAAGTTCTATTTGAACTATTATGTTTTATATGATATCATATAATTGATCTTAATTTTACTTATTTTTTCAGTCAATTTTACAAGATTCGTTAACAATTGCAAATTAAAAAAAAAATTATACCTTTGCTCTCTTCAAAAATTCTTGCTGTCCTGCTGCCACATTCTCTGGTTTTCCTTCCCATGCCTTCAAAGCACTGGCCTGGAGCGCTCGGCCGTAACTGAAAGTTAAAGCTCAGGGCTTCTTGCCGAGATGTTTGTTAATGGCATCGAGATTAACAGATGCTTCCTCTTCCGACTGACCACCAGATAAGAAAGTGATGCCTGTCCATAAAAAAAAATTCCTTTTAAAAGCAAGAATAAACGTTACATGTCTATTCTATATATGGTTTCAATCTGTATCTAAAGAATTACATTTTCAAGTTTACAAAATGTTTTGCAACTTTTTAAATGGTACTAAAAATTAAATTTTAAATATCAAAATATAGATGGTTTTGCAACTCTTGGCCAGGCTGTAAAAATGCACCATAATAGGGATCAATCTTCCTTAATGAAGGTAACAGATTAATGAATCTTTGACAAGATCACTGCATTAAGCAAAACAACACTACATGATTGTGTGATCAATAATGAATTTGGCCAACATTGGTTTTCCAAAACGTTGAAAAACAACTTGTTGCAACAAACACCCAATCAGCAACTGTCTCGGATGGTACTAGTGCCAACTTTTGTGAAGTAAGAAAGTGACATCCGTCATCTCATTCCTTTTATTTTTTTCTTCATTTTTGACAATAAAAAAGCAACTTGCAGCACCTCTTTCTTTTATCTGGCTGACCATGATTGGCAGCCATTTTTGTCTGAAAATGCAGTATTACATGACTGATTGCTGGAGGAAGATGAAGATGATGTTGCCTAGTGTTCATCCTCTCCACAAACATTGTCATGCAACAATCCATATGCCAACCATGGTCAGCCAGGTGAATCAAATAGTGCTTGCCTTGCTTTACTGAAAAGAGGCCCCTGAACTTTTAAAAACCGAGTGCTGTTCATCACCTGGCCAAGATATGTGAAATAATTAGTAGTGTCTGATTTTCTTCTTAACTTATGGAACAAGTATTATTTAACAAAATCTGTTTACTCTAAATATAAAAATATTTAGAAAGTACATAATTACCAGGAACAGCAGCTGGAATAGTCCTTTGTAATGCAGTAACCGTGGCTTCGGCAATCTGTTGGGGTGTGTATTTAGTTTTGCAACTCTGACCAGCAGTTACCATGTTTGGTTTCAGGAGGGTACCTTCAAGGTAAACATGATGATCATTTAGTGCCTTGTAAACTGCTGCCAAGACAGTTTCCGTCACCTTTTGTGCCCTGTCAAGATCGTGATCACCATCTGGGAGAACTTCGGGCTCGACAATAGGAACGTTCTATTCTAAAAACCATAAAGAATACAGAGAGAAAAACATTGATATTTTATGGGTCAATTGTAAAATTGTTATATAAAAATTTTAAATTTCTATATTGTCACAATTCTTGTTAAATTTAATAATTACAAATAATTCAATTTTAGAATATTCTGGAAGAAAAGAAAGATTGGCCCAGAGCAGGATTCTGACCTGTAACTCCCGCTTACCATGCAGACACATTATCAGTTACACTACTTGGACCTCCATCCAATTAATTTCCAGATTAATTATGCTTGCAATCTGGTTATATCTATATTAGTTAATTATAAATAGAAGCAATGATCATTAGAATGAAGGTGAAGAATAGGTTAACAATAACAAAATTTATGTTGAATATTCAGTAAGGATTTTATAAATTCACACACTAATTTATTTTGTTAGAATAGTATTCACTTTCATAACAGTTTGCAATCAACTCTCTTTTTTATGATGGGAAAGTGAAGAAATGACTTCAAAATGACAGTGTATATTATACTGACAAAATAAGAATCTTTTATACCTACTAAAAGTGCATTAAGATTTTATATTAAATTTTAAACATTAATATTTGGATAATAATTATAGTAATGTTTCCATATTGTTGGAAACATCAATATTAACATTAATCAGTGGGAAGTAATTATCAATATACTATTTATTGAAGATGTAGATTAAATTTATCTATTTGGCATTTGCTTTCAATATCTAATTAGTCAGTTCATAAAAACTGTCTAGAAAGTATTTTATTTTCTTTAAAATATTGAAATAGGTTATTAAAAAAATTCAATAAGAAAAGTTAACATCCATTATTAACTTCTAAGATTATGAAATTGTGCAGTATCTAATAGTGCACTAGAAGAATAAAAATTATGCAACAATTCCAACAAGTTCAAAAAATATTTATATGAACTTATAATAAACTAGTTCTCTCTTTATCAATGTTTCCTTTAAGCTGCACAGCTGCTGACTACTTGTATACCTGAGTCAGTCTGAGCATCAGTTGGATTGCCTGGAGCAATCAATTGCTGCTCACAAGACATGACTTAAGCCTGAGAAGTAGATGCATAAGTAAATTAACACACATGTTCAAGTTTATTAGTGAATAATATCAATTTATGAATGTTCAATAATATATTTTTGAAATGACTCAATTATTTTAAATTATAAAATATTAATAATTGATAAGTATATGTGAATGCATGTGAGCGTGTCATCTTATATAATAAATTTTTCAAAAATATTTACCATTTGGCAAATGGATGCATAGCGAGCCAAAACATTAGCGTTTTCTAAGATAGAGAGAGCAGAAGGTTCGCGGTCTCTAATCTTCAATACACATCTCCATTTAGCAAAGTGGCAACCTTTAGCTTTGTATTCTTGGCATCTTGTAGCCAAATCATCCAATCCTGTAAGTTTAATTTAATTTAGAAAAAAACAAGTTTCATAAATTCTCCTAAGACAAATTATTAGAAAGGATTTCCAAAATATACCTTGGGTGGTGCATTCTTCTGTTGTTCCCATCAATGGTACAACACCTTTGTCGACTTTAATTCCTGGAATAATACCACGATCCTCCAAAATTTTAACAAATGGTGTTCCGTCGTCGGCATTCTGGAAAAGGGTTTCATGAAATAAGATCACGCCGCTTATGGCTTCGGTCATTGCTGCCTTGTCAGAGGTAAATAACAGCTGACGGTAAGCACGCCTGTTGTCCTCTGTGTTGTCTACGCCAATTCCTTGCAAACGCTTACCCATGGTTGCTATATAAAATGTAAATTTAAATTAATATTATAGTTTTTAAATTAAATCTCTTAATAATCTGTTATGTCTCCTTACTCACCAGTACTTTCATCAGCTGCTAAAATACCCTTTCCAGGTGAAACAATGTTGTTGGCAATCTTCTTCAATTCATCTTGCAGTTCTTTAGGAGGGTATTGGAAATATCCAGCCATTTTGATTTATTTGAAGTGGTTTTTTTTAAAACTAAATATAAAAATGAAGTCGTTAGACCATGATACATTTTTATACAAATTAAAAATGCAACCAAACTTAAATGGTTGTAACATCAATTACAAGTTTCTCCTCTTAATGCTAGAAAAAATAATGTACACACCTTTCAGATTCTCAAACAAATACAATAAAAAAAAATTTAGAATAATATTAGCATTAAATCCTCTACCATTATAGTATAATTATTACCATACTTGTAATGATATGCAATGTATTCATGATATTTGATTCAAAATGTTAGATTTACAGTGTAATCAATGCTAAGTCACTGTTTAATATTTCAGATGCGAGATAGAATAAATATAAAATAAATTCAGATAGACATGACTCAACATTGACATATCATATACATAAACTGATGCATTGAACAGAAAGAAAAAAACATTTATGTATTTTAAGGTTCCCTCCATTCTTTCTATCCTTTATGCACTAACACAATCTTTTTTCCACACCCATAAGGAGTAATGACAAACACAGAACCAATAACCAGTGTGAAGAAAACAAATCTATCTCAAGACAAAACATTTAACTCCTGAGTTCTTCTTTAGACATTATATAATGGTACCAGATGGAACGTCATTTGGAACATAAAAGCTTTTTTGAAATAAATGTAAATTCAAACTATGGATATAAAAAATTTAAAGCTGCGCATGCACTGTCCTGCACATAATGAAGATTCAACTAATGACTATACAGTCATGTCAAGTAGACTTTGCTAGAACAATGCATGTGTAGCTTTAAATTTTTTATACTCATAGTTCAAATTTATATTTATTCCAAAAAAGCTTTTATATTCCAAACAACATTCCATCTGGTAACTGCTGTAGCACCTGAAGAACTCAGGAATTAGAAAACATTTTGTCTTGAGATAGTTTTTTGTTTTCTTCACACTAGTTATTGGTTCTGTGTTTGTCATTATGTATTTCCTGGGATGGTGTGTTGTTATCCATAATGAGCTCCACAATGGGAATGGCCAGATGGCAAGAGACAAAATCCAAAATATCCAAACCAACCTTAAAAACATTTCTGAAGTTCCTGATCCAAACTAGAGTCTCCAAAGTGGCTAGCTGATACTTTTACTGTCTAATCATTCACGTCATAAATTTGAAAATAAAAAAAAAAACTATTAAACTATCAGTGTTTGTTGTATATTTTGTGGAGCCAGACAAACTATAAATGACCGAATTTATAGTTTATACTCAAAATAATATCCAGACAATCATTTAAATAAAACAATGTTCTTTAAGTTACATATCACTAAATATTTAACATTTTAACTAATATTTTTGTCAGTTGAGGATTTGAATAATTTCTTTCTTATTCACCATTAAGGTTCAAAGAAGAATCAGGTCATATCTAAATTCTTAGACAAGATAAATTTGATATCATCTACCCACATACAAAATTACACATAGCTGCATAAGGCTATATGTTTAATATTGAATTGTCTATTCTTTAATTATTTTAGAAGATTCATTTAATTGAACTATTATTTAAATTTTTTTTAAACTTAAAAATCAATTTACACACTGCATTATTTCAGGCTATACTTTCAATAGCCAAAAAATTATACGTGTTTTGGAAATGTTGAGTGGAATTAGTCTAGAATCGGTTAATTNGAAATGTTGAGTCGGATTAGTCTAGAATCGATTAATTTTATGGAAGAAAACCTTTCAATCAGCAGTAGTCCGTAAACTTCACACGTGTCAAGCTGTGATTGGAACAACTCGTAAGAAATCAGATTCCTAAAAAATGGAACGTATTTATGATCTTATAGGGGGGTCGACTGTATTCTCAAGGAATGTCACCTTTCATAACTGCTACACTGTATGAGGAAACCTTAATTAACTGTAATATAGGATATGATGAAATATTTACTTTTAAGGTCTTTTTTAAACTGAATTTTATATCAAAAAGTATATTTTATAACGTTTATAAACTTATTTAAATGTTAAATTATATGTAAATTGTCGGGATAAAAATCGTCTGTCAAACGGTTTTTCCCGCGCTTTTTCAATCTTACGACGAACGACCGTTGTCGCCATAGCAACCGACATCAGACCACTTTGGAGACTCGACCACTGATTGGATGAGAAACATCGGACCATCGGCGGACGTCTTGTAGAGCTACGCAGCGCTGATTGGTGGAATCCAATCCTCCTTCAATCGGTATAAAAGGATGCAGTTGTGGCGGGAACTTTAGTTCGCTTTGGACATGTGAAGGGGACTCACGCTTGACCTTAGCTCGCCGAGGATACTTCAAGTGAACTCACGGCTGTTCGAACTTCGCCTAAGCTGGCCTAAAGAACTATTTCGTCTCGTTGTGCGATAATTAACTTTGGAAGTCTTCCGTCGCAAGGTGTTTTTCCGAGGGATCTGATGTAGTGGATAAATGTGTTGAACTCTGTTAATTTCTGTCATTTTGTACTTCTTATTTGTTGAAGTTTGTAACTGTACATACGTTTACTGTTAATATATAGTTTTGAACTTGACTAGTTTATTTGAAACTTGACATAAATCTTTAAAATATTAATTTAAAACACGAAAATGGCCATTAGTTACAACAGTAATAACGTAAACTTGAGTCGATGAGCCGGAAACGAATAGAAAATACAATAATCTAAATCGAATGTTTGATCTGTAATTAAAAGATATTAGAGTGGTTGCAACCGGCGTTTTCAACGCGAAAACGTGTACGTCGGACGTTCAGCGCCGCCTTCCTGTGAGTGTAGAAGTTTGACAATGATGTTTGGAACGTCGAGCATGATTTCACTGACTATCCACACACCATTGTCGAACTTCTATACTCACAGGAAGGCGGCGCTAAACGTTCGACGTACACGTTTTCGCGTTGAAAACGTCGGCCGCAACCTCTCTATTTGCTTTAAAAGCATTAACAAATTTGACTGAAAACGCCTAGGGTAAAAAAGCTGCATGACCCATTTATGAATAACATGACAGTCAACGTAACTCCAGGATAAGTTTTAGGGTTTCTGAAACGGGATCCCGTCTGTTTTTTTAACCCGTGAAATTGTTTTTATCACGGGAAATTTCGCAAATTTTTTCAAAGTTTACGTTTCTGTTTGTGTTAAGGTTGAGGAAATTTTGCAAATAAAAACTTAAAAGAATTAACTCATAAACTGTCAGAATACATTTGTATTTATAATTTTAAGCCTGCTTATTAGTTTTTTTAAATTTTTGCTTGTTATGACACCTCACAGATTGTAATTATCAACATGTAGTTTATTTGCGACAGGACTGAAAATTCCTTACTTGTTAGAACCTGTAATATTTTGAATAATTGCCCCGATGCTGTCTTAATTTTAACTATGCCCAGTAGCTTCAATAACTGCATTATGCCAGGTTGTGCAAATTGGGCAAAAATACAAAGGACTACGAAGTGTGAAAGTATGAAAACTTTTTTCATAAACCTGATTATTAAAGCCAAACGAAGTTCCGAATTATCGAACTATAAGCTTGATACCGCTATTATTAAAACAGCTAAAGTAGACAAATTAAGAATACTTGAATGGCAAAGAAGTACTGCACGCATCTCGAAAACGAACTAGAAATCTTCGACGCTACTGGTGCAAAAACACGTAACATTTGTGCTTTCATATATGCATTAAACACGATTCCACTCACATTGCATTCGCCATCGATTTTATGTTTTCTCGTCTTTCTTCCAGATATCTATAAACAGAAGATGCGATTAAAACGGAACAATAATTAGAACGACTGTACTGTACAGTATATGATTTAAATCTGATGGTAATTATCGTTGTTGCCGAAGAAAACGTTATTAATGGAAATTAGAATTGGAACTGGAAATGCAAATTCATTGAATCGGAAAGGGCATTTTCAGTATCGGGACTTTTCATTATTAAAATAATAACCTGATTGGATGATCGGAGTATTGACCATCTTTGATTTTTAAAATCTTAAAAAATCTACAATAATATTTTGTATTATGTTTTATTTAAGTAACGAAAATTACCTTCTAAGTTAGAAGTTTGATCTAAGTTCATTTTTTCTTTAAATTTTCAACTCAATTCAAATGTATTTTGTTTGTAAGCAGTTTCCAAAAAACTTTTATAAGTTTTTTTCTATTTGTGAAAATTTCTACGTAATTCAAAGATAATTTTAATATATATTTTACACAGCATTATGAATATTATGATTTTGGAGGTTGCAGAACGTATTAAATTAGTTTTGAAAATGAAAAATAATTATATCATTCGACTTCAAGATATTTTTTATATTTTAAAAATAATCAATTATATCCCGGGATCCTGTGAAACAGTTCCCATGATATAATTGATTCCGGGACAAGCAAAAGATCGGAAAATGAGAATTCCTAGTCAATACATAAGTCGATGATGTAATGTACAAATCGGGCGGTGATCGCCTAGCGCGAACAAAAAGATTTCAACCGTGGTGTAAGAATAGGTGATACCACTCCATTTAAGACGTCCGTGAAGTGCTTAAGATTACTAGCAGTGGCGGGCCGTATCATTTAATGATAGGGAAACTGTCTTTCTGTAAGAAGTTGACTTTTAGGGGCAATCAGTTAATTGCACGTCATGGTCTAGGGTCCATTCGTATTAGTTTGTTCCATAAGCAAGTAAAAACCGCAGACTTCTCTAAATGTATTTTTAATATCACAATTGCATTCTGAATCGTTAACCACGAAAAAGTTTGTTGAAAACTGCTTACAAACAAAATACCTTTGAATTGAGTTGAAAATTTAAAGAAAAAATGAACTTAGATCAAACTTCTAACTTAAAAAGTAATTTTCGTTTTTTAAATAAAACATAATACAAAATGTTATTATAGATTTTTATAAGATTTTGAAAATTAAAGATGGTCAATACTCCGATCACTCAATCTGGTTATTATTTTAATAATGAAAAGTCCCGCTACTTTAAATGCCCTTTCCAATTCAATGGATGTGGGAAGAATCGTCTTTAACGCTTTTAAGATAAGACGGATGTTATGTGTTTTTTCACTCGTAGTCTGGAAGATTTCAAGTTCTTTTGGCTTTAATAATCAGGTTTATGAAGAAAAATTTCATACTTGCACACTTCGTTAGTCGTTTGTATCCTTGCACAATTTGCACAACCTGGCGTAATGCAGTTATTGAAGCTACTGGGCATAGTTAAAATTAAGACAGCATCGGCGCAATTATTCAAATTATTGCAAATTCTGACAAGTAAAGAATTTTCAGAGTCCTGTAACAAATAATCTACATGTTGATTATTGACAATCTGTGAGATGTCATAACAAACAAAAATTTAAAAAACTAATAAGTAGGTTTAAAATTAATAAATACAAACGTATTCTGACAGTTTAGGAGTTAATTATACTTTCTATTTGCAAATTTTCTCAACGTAAACACACACAAAAAAGTGAACTGTGATAAAATTTGCGGGATTTCTCGAAATGAAGGTAAAAAAACAGCCGTGATCCGAGTTGAGAAATCCTAATACTTATCCTAGAGTCACGTTGACTGTCATGTTACCCATATAGAAGTGAAGCAGCATTAATAACGAAACAATACTCTAAATTAAACAATAATGTTTTTTATATCATTTATCTTACAAATTTATAATTTATTTAATATCATGGATCAAATTACAGTACGATGCAAGGACCAACGACAGATCAATCTCTCAAAATCCGTTCTATGTGAACATAGCGACAGAATAAAACTCATGCTACGTTTTTATTCCAACAAAACATCAGTCTTTCTTTACTTACCGTACTCCTCGGATATTTTCCAACAAATCAAAAAGTGAGTTTATGTAATTTTCTATTAAATACTTTTTCTACATATTCTAATTTACATTAATAACGATTTCTGATATAACGGTAATTACCATAAATTTTAAATCATGTACAGTCGTTCTACTTCTGATTCCGTTTGAATCTCATTTTCTGTTTACAGATATCTGGAAGAAAGAGGAGAAAACATAACATCAATGCAAAATGCGATGGACATATTCTGCGTAAGCAATCGATTACACCTACGTTATTTAAATAAAGTATGTCGAGAATTCATGACCGATCCATCAAGACTTAAGGACGTATGTTATGTGTATGAGTTTGCATTTCAACAGAACGATTGGAGATTAGATCATTTATGCTGGAATATAATAAGTTCGAAATGGCAGGAAATTTTCTCATCGGACGAATTGTTGAACTGTAAAGCAACAACCATGGATAGACTCGTTAGCAGGCCAATAAATCGATTTATTGAGGAAGCAGATATCTTCTCAATAGTTTTAAAATGGGCCAAAAAAAGAGTTAATATTGAAAAATATCTTAGGAAAGTCATGGAACCATTTCTTCCGTACATACGATTTCTAACAATGCCAGAATGGTTTCTGGAATCTCAAGTGTTCGTTGAACCGATCTTAACGGACGTAGAGAGAGATGCAATAAGGTGTTACTTGCAAAATGAGGATTTCAACGAAACATGGTTTATTCCAGACAGTATTTGTGCCATTAAATGCTCAAGAAAGCATGAATTGCTTTCTTCCTGGTTGTCTTATGTAAATCGAAGTGCATACTTTATTAACAAAGTAAGGAGAATGAATACAAATTTTCGATTCATATGCGAAATAGTTGTTAAGGAAGATTGTTTCATCAACGAATTGCATCTTCCTATAACACATTGCAGGAAAGAAGGAATAACTGTAATTTTCTCTTAACTTGGAATTAGAGACGAAATATCGTTACAGAACAGCATGTAATAGGAACGGATATATTTTATTGACTTGTCCTCTACGGATTCTAAAGTTTACATTTTCTCAACTGGTTGCTAAAATTACAGAGACAGACGTCATTGCAGAAAATGACATAAGAATTACTACAATCCGTTCGAAGGAATTCAAAGTTTTAAATATTTGCAACCTAGATTGAAATTGAATGATAAATTGGAGTACATCTGCTTCGATGTCGTAGCCGAATTTTGAAGACGGATACTGAAATTCATTTTAGTTTTTATTATATAATGCTAATTTCCGAATACAAATTATATATATTCGAATGTCAAAGAATTAAATTTAAATTCTACTTTCGATTTCACTTCAATTATTTGTATTTATTTTATTTTTTAATTTGTTTACATCATACACACAAAGTAAACTTTTCTTTCCAGACATATAAGTTTGGCCAAGCCCATCAATGTGGTGGCCGTGTGTTGCGGGACAAAATACATATCCAGATTAAATCATCAGTCAAAATGTTTGGGATTTCTCATTTAGATGGAATCCCGAATCCCTGAGTACTCTTAACCTCTTTGCTGTCTGCAGTCTAAAGGTGAATTCACACAAGGACTGTCTATCCTTTCCATTTGCAGACTCTCTATCAAGGACTGTCTATCCTTTCCATTGCAGACTCTCTCCATCTGCAATGGAACCACATCCCTTTTAAATAAGTCACGACGATTCAGAAATTTCGAGCAAATAAAATTATAGATATAAAAGATGCTTTTCTTTGTTTAAATTTAATAAATACATTTAATTTAATTTGAGCTTCTTTATTTAATTTTATTTTATTCGGTCCGACCCTCACATCTATCTATTGACTTGTTTTAAATTTATTTCTATAACTTACAAAAACGTCAAAAATTTTCGGCTTCTAAACATTGGCCCGTCGTAGATGTTCGTATTTGCAAAAAATTACGTTTAACGATCGCGCGATGTTTTAAACATCGATTAGAAACAAAACACTTTCTGACGTATTAAGAGCTGAATTCAATAAAACTAGCAGGGATATGTCGAATAAAATTAAAGACAGTAAAGTTCAGATTAACGAAAAAAAAAAATTGATTTTTAAGAAAGTTCCGTGTTACCGAAAACACCTTTGGAAAACTTTGAAATTGTGTTTTACTGGAAGTGTCGTTAGAGATAGAGATAAGAGGAATTATTTGAATCCGGAACTGTTTCTGAAAGAAATAAGAGGTATTTTTCGCGAAACGAAACAGACGACTGAATGAAAAATAAATTCTTAAATACAAAAAAACTATAAGAGTAATTTCTGTGCAGTGTTATTTAAAATTCTTTTTGTCGTGAAGTATTGTACTAGACTGTAGAAGCGTGAATATCTTGTGAAGTGATGTCTGATAACGTCATTCAGTCAAACTGCAATTTCGAAACCTTAGCCATTCTGTGACGTTTTTCCCGAAATCCGAAGACTCTAAAGACAAGAATTTTTTTTTCGTTTCCGTTAATATCGTAACATTCTGGAACAAAATCACGTTGTATTATTTTCCTTTAACCTTTGTGCATTCTCTAAAAGTCTTTAGCAAAATAATCGCTACACTATTTCTTACGATATAACGAACTGTAAACATAATCGAAATCTCGCGCACAGATAATTTCTCGTATCTCAATTATACAATTTTTAAAGCTTATGGAACATTCGTACTGATGAGTTAAATGGTTTATCGTAGAAAAGTCGACGTAATAAGTGACGCACTTGACGCGACGTAATACTCGACTAACAATACTTTACAATTGTCCGTTTTCGTATTGTTTGTATCCGAAATAAATGAAGCTCTCTCCTAATTTTCATTGTTGTTTCTTTTCAGTTAGAAAGTTTTGAAAAAATTTTGATTCGAAGTCTCACGAAAGTAAGTAATCTTTTGTTTTTGTTCGTGTAATTAATATTGATAAATAGGAATAGAGCTTCGACTCGAAACATTTTCGTGTCTTCAAGTTGATAAATTTATACAAATTATTGTTGAAGTAAATTATGAGATTGATTTATAAACAGATTTTCGTTATTATTATATATTTGTCAACTTGGACATTAATCGTTAACAGGACAATTATACTGGTGTTAAGCATTTACACAAGAATTGAGGAAAAGTTTTTAAAGAAAACAGACTTTCTTTATTAATCTACCTGTCATGTTTTTGCAGAATTTTGCTTATATTCACAGGTAAGCTTAATGTTGGTGGTGTTATTTGTTCTTTTTTACAAGTTCTCAGGTACCAGACTTTTGTCTTGATTCTTTCT
>NW_019384696.1:757565-760793 GCF_000671375.1 Centruroides sculpturatus | reverse complement strand
AATATGTATAATCTCATATAGTAGATAAAGTGATAGATACAATACTTTATAATAATACAGAGCAGTAACGATACTATACAATTTTTGTCTAATATAGTGATTTATTATATTTCAAAACTTTTCATATTAATATTTATTCTAAAGAAATTTATTGTTAAAATACAAGTTGGCCAAAAGTCGGTTAACCAATATATATTTAAATCACAAATAACATATTTCAAACCGCAGTTTTTAAAAATAATATATTTTGGTTAACTGATATTTGGGCCATCCTGAATAAACATTTGAATTTTTGATTAATTGTCACAAAGAATTTTAATAATTAAAATTACTTTTAACTGATAAAATTCTTCATTTTAAGATTTTATTCATAATAATTTTAATTATACAGTATTATTTTTTTAATATTTAATTTAAATAATGGAAAACTTAAAATTTACAAACAGAAATAAATATAATTATTTTAAATTTAAAAATAAAAAAATAGTATATAATTTATTTAGGTTTGCATGGCAATATTATAAAAAATAATCGGATTATATATTTAATATTCAAAATGTTTTTTTTACATTTTTTAAAAATATTTATTAGATTTATGATCAGAGTCATTACTTTGTGTTTACTCAATTGTTCGTTTAGCTAATTCATTCTGTTTACTGGCTATTTTAATAAAAATAGTGAAGTAAATGAAATTTTAAGATTAAATACATATGAATGCAAGTTCTTTTCAGTTTATCAAAGAAAAAAAAACTGCATTTAACTTTATTTAACCTTCAAGAATAAATGCAAAAATAAATACAAAAATTATGAAAAATTATAGAAATAACAATAATTAAAATGATTTTATAAAAAAAAAATACATTATCTTAAAGCCCTAACATTGATATCATCAGGCAAATTTTTTCGACCCCCCTATAACACTGTTGATTATTCCGTTTTATATGAATTCCATGTTGTACAAGTCACTTAGATTTTACAAATGTGTGTGCCGGGCTGTGAGCGGCTCACGTATTTGTAAAATCTAAGTGACTCGTACAACATGGAATTCATATAAAACGGAATAATCAACAGTGTTATANTTATTCCGTTATTCGAATAAATAATTGTCATCAAGATTTATTTTACTTCTTAGAAGAGTAATTAGTCTATTGCTAATCTCATGCCATTAATTTTATTAACTTTATCCGTTGTCAACTATTACAGATCATTATTCTGAATGATATTTTCTTTCTAAATTTCTTTAATTAATCTAAATAAATCTCATTTTCTTTCTGTATTATTATATCACTTCAGAATATCGTACGAAGTAAAGCATTATAAAAAAAATAAATAAAAATCTAAAATGGGGATTCTTCTTGTAATTAATTCGTTTCTGTTTGTTTTTAAATATCTTAAAACTATTTATTTTTAAATTATTTTTTTTACATAATTTGTATATAAACTTACATAAATATGTAGAGATAATTACAATTAATGTGTCTAATAAATTCTGCATTTTTTTTATTTAAAAAAAGTATATTTAATCATGGAATGAATATACTATTACTATCAAATTTAATTACACACCATTAAAATAACGAATATCTTGTATTTGTCATTATAATTAAATTTTAATTAACTACAGTTTAAATAATTATTCTTTAATATAATTGATATGGCATAATTATTCCTACTGCAATAATGATTTAATACATCATTATAGATCTACCATTATTGTTGTTACAAGGAATTAAATCATATACTTAAATAATGTAAATATTTAAATTGTTAATGTGGAATAAAATTTCTAATGGATCGTATATTTTGATAATTAAAAGATGAATTAAAAACTAATTAACCACTAATAATTAAGCAAATAATTTTGATGTTTTAATTTTATGGAAATTATATTAAATTGATTTTATCATTATCAGATAATTATAATTGTATACAATTTATAGAAATTCTTACCAAAATTTATATTATATAATTTTTTTAACTTAAATTTTATTAATTATTTTAAATTAAAGATATTTTTAATGATAATGAGAATTGAAATTGAACTGTTTTGTGGTGTGGAAAGGACAATTACGAAGACACTAAAATTTGTGCAGTCTTCTAATTATGAATTTCTTTATAACATTTTTACACGTTTATACTCGAGATATACGAACTTCCGGGGTAGATAGGAAGTGATGTTATTTCAATTCAAAAATTTTTCCCCGAAAGGAGTTAGATAGGTGACTAATACGACGGAAAAGTATGTTGTACAGGAGTAAGACACTACAGTACTAATTTGAGGTGGAGAGCATATATTTTAAATTAAATAATTAAACAAATTATTAACAATTGCAGCCTGGCATTGTGACGATGTCAGAATAAATAATTGCTCGTTTTATATAAATTTTAAATCCACAAATATACTGGAGAGCTTGACTAGATATACCCAAATTAACAGCTGATAATATGAGAATGACTGTCGATATTTTTGAAAACTAAAGCGTAGTCAATAGGCAATCTCTCGAAGGTTTGTTTTGTCTCATATTCAAAATTATGCTCCAGCACACTTCCATCGAGATATTGCTTCGGAACCTTGTCAATACCAAGTGTTTTTCAGTGTCTGATCAATATTATTTTGACTTCTGATGAGCTACGAAATATGCAAACGTTGAACTTTATTAACATTTATAAAAACTTGATGAGTTATTCTGTATAATATCTATTTTAATAAATCTTGATGCTGGTATGTACGCGCGTTGTTTTTGGGTACCTCCAGATCGGATCCCCTGTATCATTTGGGAAATTAATATTTATTAATACTATAGTTTAACCGAAATCGTCAATAATAGATCTTATTTAATAAACTATTTACCTAAAATACAGAGTTTATTCATCGCCTGATTCGAACAATTTTATAATTTTCATATTTCATTTCTTTACATATAGGGGAGATCGGGGCAAGATCGGCATGTTAAGATTTACTTAAATTTTGTGTAATAAATACTGCAGTAAACTTTAAAAAAAGCTTTGCATATTGTCTATTGGAATGTTACCTTACTATAGAACTGGTTAAAATCACTTTGGAAATAAAAATAATTAAAATAATTACAACTTTACAAGAAGAGAGAAATTGACGAAGTTGCCCCGGGTATAGGGGCAAGATCGGCAACTTCTCTCTTTTTGTAAAGTTGTAATTATTTTAATTATTTTTATTAAAGTTGCCCCTGGTATAGGGGCAACAGTAATGGG
>NW_019384696.1:719066-751381 GCF_000671375.1 Centruroides sculpturatus | reverse complement strand
ACACACCAACAAAAAAAATATTGGAGTAGCCCAAGATATAGCCAAAGATTGCAGTGCTACAGCACTAGCGAAAATTTAAATTTGCCGACTGGAATGCTTTCGGATAACCGATGTTTCTGATAAACGACTCTCTACTGTATTTAAAACGTTAAAAATCTCACCTCTACAGTTTTATGTATATTATTTATCATTGCTTTGTCTCATTTAATATAGAATTGAAAAAATCAGGGTTTGTTTTATTTTTTCAAAAATTTAATTTTATTAGAAGTTCAGTGTAATTTATTGAAACATTAGCATACAATTTAATGTTGTAATAAGCAGTTTAAAAAATTATATTATATAACATCGTTATATTTGAAATTATTAACTTGCTTTAATCCCATTTCTCTTCACTATAATATGTAATTTTTATTACAAATTCAAAACAAAAACTTATAAACTGCTATGTATTTTTGCATAGAGCATGAATGTTTATCCAGTGTTAAAATAAATAAATTACATGCAAGTTCTGATAATAATATAATTTTACAGAAAGTAACTTAACATGTCTCTCAGTTATTAAATTCACTAAACAATGTACATAAATTTTAAAAAATTCCATTGAATTAACTTTTGCAAGTGTTTTGCAAAGCTGAAAATAAATAGTTATAAAAAAACAAACAATTTTTAAATATAAATATTTTATATTCACTTAATTTTGAATATAAATTACATTTACAATCTCACTTGAATTTTTATATTATATAGTTTTAAGAAATAAATTAATTAAATGTTGATTATTTTATAAAGAAATAATTTTTAAAAAATCTTCTAAATATTTAATATTAATAAAATATAAAAATTTTCTTAAAATTATGAATTATTATATTAATTTTTTCCTTTAAATCTAAGTTATTTTCGAGTGTTTTAAACGTTTAAAATATTATTAAAAAGTGCGTATT
Source organism: Centruroides sculpturatus (assembly GCF_000671375.1). Taxonomy (NCBI): domain Eukaryota; kingdom Metazoa; phylum Arthropoda; class Arachnida; order Scorpiones; family Buthidae; genus Centruroides; species Centruroides sculpturatus. The sequence goes on along the minus strand of NW_019384696.1, from coordinate 750,440 downwards.
AAATTTACTAGAATATTTTTATTAATATAAAAAAAAATTAGCTTATAGGTTTAGTTTTATTAAACAATTTATTTTTACTTTATAACAATTTTATGAGATTTTTTTTAAATAAAAAAAAATTGATAAGGAAGTTTTATATTGTCAAATATTCATAAAATATTTTAAAATTTATTCCATAAAAATGTAAAAATTTCAATTTAAAATTATTATATTTAATATTAAAATTGAAAATAACTCTATCAATATGAATGAATTGATAAGTGATATTACCCAGGAGATCTGGATCCCCGAAAAGGATTTCATAGAGTGGGAAGAAGCAAGAAGCTATATTTCATCAAAAAAAGATCTCATGTCAAAATTGACAGAATCCGCTTAAGTCGAACGTCACACTAAGTAGAACACTTGTCAAATATGTGGCGTGATTGATCCGCCATGACTCCCGCCTCACAGACGTATATAGATAAATATACAGGAAAGGAAGAATCATTAGGCTTACAGACACCCAAATAAATGATCCACGGCCAGTTTATCAGTAAAGTAATAGCCAAACTACCACTAAGAATAATGGTGTCAAAAGCACGATTCTGAATGACTATAAATCCTTATAACTATCTCATGTGACCTAGCCTTGACCAATAGAAAAATGTCTTAAATTTGAAATAACATTGCATTATCGTCATTATAATAATATACCGTGCAGGTATCAAATTATAAATTTTTAATAAAGCAGAAGAACAAGACATATATATTTTTTACATATCAACACTTTATATTATTTTAATTATATACATATAAAGTTTATTATAGTAAAATTATGATTTCTTATTTATTTTCACGTGAAAGCAGATATTAAACATTATCCAACAGTAATATAATTTTCTTATTGTCAACGTGATCAATCTTTATACATATTTTTATAATAAACTAATCTTTTACTGTATCTTTGTGCCCCATGATTTATACAAAATCTCTGATATTAATTAGCTTTAAAATATTAATAACTATACAGATTTTAAGATTTACTTTTATTGTACAATATTATATTATTATATAAATAATATACAGAACATTAGTTAAATTTTAGTTTTATAAAATTGTTCGATTTAGTTAATTTAAAAAATTTTATTTCGGTTGACATTGTTACTTTATGTGTATGGACTACAATTTTCAAAAATTGTAACCTATAAATTCCGTCATCCGTCCATCTGTTTTCCTTAATCTCGAGAACAGAGTTAGATAGATATAATACGAAACCAGATATGGAAACCTTAGGGCAGAAGGCCCCAATTTACTATATATGAACTTCCGATTCAAGTCGGAGTTCATGGTATTTCAATTCAAAAATTTTCCCCCGAAAGGCGTTAGATAGATGACCGGCACGACTCTATTGTTAAAGGAAAAGTATGATGTACAGGGGCAAGCCACTATTAATTTGAGGTGGAGAGCATATATTTTATTAAATTAAATAAATTTAAAAAATATGATTAAAAATTGTAGCACAGCACTGTGACAATGTCACAATAAATAATTGCTTGTTTAGTTTATTTCATAGTTTATATTGTTTAGTTTCCATATTGAATATACAATCTAAATATTTTGATTCCAGTGTTTTAAAATCATCATCTATCATCTTAAGATTAAGCACGTAAATCTCCATTTCTTCTCTTTCGTGAATTATACTAAGATTTATTCAAATATTTAAAAAAAAACAATATATGATTGAGTAAAATCGAAAATAATGTTTCCAATATTTTGAAAAAAATTCTATTTTCTAAAACAATCTTGAACTGTGAAGAATCTCTCTCTCTCTCTCTCTCTCTGATCAATTCGTAAGATTAATAAAATAACGGCAATTATTTCATTAAATCTAATAACAGAATGAAATTTTAGAGTATAAATCACAGATTTATTCAATTAAAAATTAAAACAAATATATATTTAAAAGCCTATGTCTCAGAAGAGGGTATAAAATCACGTGCTAAGCTTAACATATTAAATGAACTAACTACGAAATTACCAAACATGACTTCGTATCATTAATATAATCTTTACACTGGCAAGAGTTAACTATGATTAAAATTAATTATTTTCAAAGATTTCTTTCCTAACGAATGGATAAATAACTTCTACACTAGAATATATGTTTTAAGTTAGACTTAAAGCATAAACTTTATAAATTTTATATTAGGTTTACATATGTAAACCTAATATAAAATTTATTTGTTTAATTATTTTCTTAATATTAAAAAATTCGACCGGTTAGTTAATGTCTAAACAAAAGAATTGGAATAATTTTCAAGCAAAATTAAAATAGACTTCTAATTAATGTACTTTTATTTAAATGTTGACGTTTTCTCCTTGTTATTTCGAACTAATCTATCAAAATTATAAATTTATAGAGAAGAATACAAGTTACAATAAGATACTTTAAATAACTGAGAATGGCGTCTTGAATGTCATTTTGTCATCGTGAAGAATTAATGATGGAATTGGATGAATTATTTTCGAAGAAAAAACCACCGTATAAATGGACAATGAATTATTTCCTTTCGACATTTCTAAATATTTTGCATTTTTTACATATTATATATTCGATTTATTTATATAAAAAAAATATTTCTTACATATCCAATTCTTTTAAAAAATATATAAAATAAAATTTAATATGAATGAAAAACAATCGATTGAAAACAATCGATCAAACGGTTGGTTAGACTAAGTTAAAAAGTATATATATATTTTTTTAATAACTTCGTTTTAATGCAATAAAACTATTTTTTCTGATTATAAAATATGCATTTAATCTGTCAAATTTACGATATTATATAATAAAGTTTCGTTAATAATTAATTAATTAAATATATACAAAGATTTTACTATATTTTTAAAAAAGTAACACAGTGCAGATTGAGTTTATTGCATTTTATTTGTATTTAGATCATTTATATATCATTTTATAATAAATTAAAGTACATAAATTTATTTCTAAAGCAATTTTAAAATACATATATACTAATTTTAATATTAATTATTTAAATTTTTATATTAAAACAACTTTAGGGTAAGAGACACGTAACGAAAAAAAATATGAAAGAAATATATTATGGAAATTTCTTAAATGATTAAAATTATTTAAGATTATGTACAAAATTTCTTAATTTTTTTTTAAATTAAAATTTCGCATTTAGATAATAATAAAAAAAAAGTTTTAATTAGATATTTTATTTATTAATTATAATTTAACTTTGGTTATTTCGAAGGCCTATTTAATGCTGTGCCCGCCATCTAGTAGTAATTTTTACGATTATTTTTGTATTTTATTATGTTATATATATTATATATAAAGAAAAATAATATATAAATCAATTTATTTTTTTTTTGTTTTTTAATACATAAGCTTGTTTTTAAAATAATAAACGTTTAAAATATATAAATGCCGAATGTCGAATGTGTACGCATTACATTCAATATTTAATAGAACTATTTACACTTATATCTTCAACAAAATTTTTTAGTGAAATATTAGATTTATTTCTTTAAATTAGTATGTCTGTCTAATTAACATTACCTTCTTAAATAGTTGCATATTGAGTTATACTTTCAGAATAACCTAAAAAGAATCTGATATATTTATTGATAATAGATAATAAATGTATATAATGCCAAGAATTTATCCTCTACTAAACAATTGCACCAATAAAAAAAAAATTGTTTTTCTCTCGATTTTCTTTCTTTTCCTACAAGTTAGGTTTACATGTGAATGAACAAATCGATCAGACAGAAAAATTTCACAAACAGAAAATATAATTCACCCAGGATTAAGAATGTCAAAAAGAATTATTCTGCCAAAAATGTTTATAAATAAAAATCCCTTTAAATAATATATAAATATATCTACATTTTAAACTATAAATAAAAATATTCAAATTATAACAAAATATAAATGACTTATTTAATCAAACTTTATTATTTTTGTGGCTATCGTTTAATAGTTCAAACTCCTGTAATTAACTGTTGTGAAATAATTGTCTTCCGGCTTAATTAGCAGTAAAATGTTACGACAAGATTCCAGAATGTATTGATATCTCATCCCTGCTAAATAAATATTTCTCGATAATCTTTTAAATTCTGCGAATAGTTAAAGAGAATATTCGTCATTTGCTGAAAAATAAAACATATTTTTTTTTATATATTTTAGTATTGTTTCTAATAGCAATTTTATACATAAAATTATAAACATGCGAGTTTTAAAGAAATTAAAGCTTTAAACATGTAAATATTTATCTTAGAAGTTTTATATGATAAAAATTTGTTATTTATGTCCATAAACTATGTAAAAAACTTCATAAAATGATTACAATTCTGCATAAATTCTTTATAATCACGACTTTTGATTGTTATAATATTTATTTTATATTATAAAATGTAAACTAAATATAAAAAAAAATTCAGTAAGCAATAAATGTAATGCTAGATTAATGATTTCTAACACACTTTATATATTTTTATTCATAATAATTATTAAAATATGAATATTTAAAAAAAATACATAATAACATAATAAAGTAGAATAACGAATTAAAAAGCAAATAAAATATCAAAAATAATTTTTTTTTAATTTGGATTAATGGAATTTAATCTGAAGAAAATGCTTATATAAGGTAATGCGATTTACTTTTTAATTAAAGTGTTAAAAAACTTTCTTTAACGATAAGACTTCAGCAAATTATTAAAACTTTTAATCGCAAGTCGTTTACTCGATAAGAATTTAATTTAGTATTTTGGAAAGAAATTTTAAAATTCTATTTAACAAATGACTTTTCCCCTTTTTTGATAAGAACTTAACAAATTAGAAAATTAATTTCTAGTTACACCCGTAAAATAAATTATTCCGTTTTGCTGTGTAAAATATATTTTTTCTTTTAAAAAAAAAAAAAGAAAAACATTTGTAATTTTTATCATTTTTAGGAAATCGCATCTTATTTTGATAGGAATTTTTATATTCCTTTCTACAAATTGTATTCAGTGTACAATGTTAGAGGAGAAAAAATTAAATAATAATTTTATGTACAGAAAATTTAAGAATTAATACTTAATATTGTCATATATATTTACTAAAATAAGTCAATTTTTATATAAAGAAGAACGTTAGATCTTAGAAAAGGTGCAATATAATGATCTCTTTTTAAGTAAATACTCATTACGTACAAACGTAATTCGTACTAACGTACAAAAAAAACACTAAAAATAATCGATTTTCTGATATAATTTTCGAACTTTATTTTCATTTATATTTATTTGTATATTAGTCAAACCTAATGTAATTAGATTCTGAAAACTTTTCGTGTAGAGGGTTTTAAATTTGTAACAACTTTAAACTTCTGTTGCACACGTGATAAAAATACGCTATAAAATGGCGTATGAAAATTTAATTTCTAAAATTTTTTGTTCGTTAATGTTTTAATCATTTATTTTATTTTCAGATTCTTTAACAGATTCAAACTGGCGACAGATTAACTATGTATTATGGCTTGCAGAAATAAAGTCCATAACAGCTGTAATACATTAAAACTTCAAGAATTAAGCTTTTCTATACTGTGTACTGTACTTCTATTCTGCGTACATCTGAAGTTATTAAAGTTGTACAAGGACTTTATAAATATCCTGTACTTTTAGTAATTTTTTAAATTTTATTTTTCACTCTTTTTGTTCTGTGGTTATTAACAGATTTTCCAATCAAATCTATTTTGGATTCTCTCAGGCCTACAATGAAGTGGCTGGATGATGAAGAGTACAAGTCGACCCCCCTATAACACTGTTGATAATTCCATTTTATATGAATTCCATGTTGTATGAGTCACTTAGGTTTTACACATACGTGTGCCGGGCTGTGAACGCCTCACGTATTTGTAAAATCTAAGTGACTCGTACAACACGGAATTCATATAAAACGGAATTATCAACAGTGTTATAGGGGGTCGACTGTATGCGATTCTGGATCTTCTAAATCAGGATCTAGATTTCTGTAAATCTTCTAGATCCAAATCACCGAGGTGGTAAAGGCTTACACCTTTACCACTTTAATGATTCTGCATATTTTTCTATTTCAGTATCTTTGAGATAGAATAGGGTTTCTTATTCGGAAATTTCCGGGAAATTTCAAAATAAATTTGGGTTTTTTTTTCTTGTATGTATGGATATTAGTGCGTGTGTGTGTGTGGCACGATTTTATTCACCCTCTTTGAAGCTTAATAACCCTTGTGCTTTTTATTGAAAATTTCTGAAATTTCGCAGGAAGGTTTGTGTATTAGGGTGATTGATGCTATTAAATTTTGGCGATTAAAAGTAGAGGCGGTGGAAAGATTATGGGAGTCGTGTGTCATATCTCGAGTTGGGTAGGACTTAATGACGAATACACTCATTCACAATTTTTTGTAAAATCCACCCTTACCCTCAAAATTAAGTTTATTGTCATTTTAAAATAATTAAAAATATAAAAAGTTTTTAATAATAAAATATTATAACAGATGGCGCAAGTTTTAAATGTGGACTGTAAAGTTAAGCAACTCATTGATGGATTTTTATGAGATGTATATAGAGTAACATTATACAGTGAATAAGAAGAAACTGAGCGGCTACAAAATAAATGTTATAAGCAATATTCTGCTTTATTAACCTATTCCAATTCTTTCCAAATGGGAGAAGTTAATCAAAACCTTTTGGGTGCATGGCCTTGAATAAATATAACGTTATTCAATATTTTATCAATCTCTAGTAATAAAAACAGATCTTTTTAAATTGTAAACGATAAACTAATATACTAAAAGTATATTTCAAATAATAATAATAATAATAATAATTGCTAAAATTATTTATAAAATTTAACAAAACATTTAAAAGCAAATCTTTAAGAAATGATAAGCCTATATAGGTCTATATGTATTATTGAATGTATATATACTACAGTATATAAATGGCTTGCTGTATGGTATATTACAAATGCAAATCCGTCTCTGTAATCCAAAAAAAAACACACTTTGGTAGACGTATCTCCTAAACTACCGGCAGATTGTAATCTAAACCCAACGCCAATATATATTTTACATGACATGGTATAGGAGTCTTAGAATTATTTACAATTAGATCATTAATCCATTTTTTCTTCTCTTTTTTTGTTGGGTATGAAAATGATTTTTGTAATTTGACTTCTTTCTTATATTTATACTTATTGGCTATACCTTTATATGGGTTTTCTTTATAATTAAATCTATATACTAATTTTCGTATTTGATATTTTAAAATATTCTATTTCTTATATTTAAATCTAATAACAGACTTTATGATCTTACGTTCTATTTTCCAGATAGCATGTTTTTGTATAATATCCCTTATGGATTTTCTCAATTTCATGGTATTTGGTGTATATTCCGCTCTAAGAAAACACCTTAGGTAATTCATATCGTGCTCCAAGATTTTTGTCTTTTTCGTTATATCAGCTAACCTGTTGTTCTATTTTCATTAAATTCTTTAATATATAGGCCTAAATGGCTTGCTGTATGGTATATTACAAATGTAAATCCGTCTCTGTAATCCAAAAAAACACACTTTGGTAGACGTATCTCATTGCTGTGAGATACGTCTACCAAAGTGTGTTTTTTTGGATTACAGAGACGGATTTACATTTGTAATACCTGTATATACTACAGTAAATGAAATTGCATTATTATTGTCGTTATGTAAATATTTAATAATTAAATTACATATAGAATTTGAATTATTAGAGCAAACATTTTTGTTCTTTGTTCATTGATACATCACAATGATATATTATAATTTAGAGGGCATTATTTGCATTTTAGAGTTTTCCAGCATTTTAGCATTGCAGCATTGCAGCATTGCAGCATTTTAGAGTTTTTCAGAATTTTAGTGTCTTAACATTTTTTAAATACAGTATATGCATTTAAATTTTTCCTTATTAATTTCCAATCTTTATGCAGTTACATTGAATCCGAAATATATATATATATACATTTTCCTTCTTTTTTGTATGTTTTCGATATTTAAAGTAAAACAATATGCATCAGTTTTTACATCTGTTTTATAAACTTACAGGCATGAGTATACTTATAGTAGACCATTACTTTTATGATCTAATTGGTTTCTACGAAATCATCGCTAAGCAAACAGACATAAATCGAATTTTAAATTCCTGTAGATTCAATGTCATAAATTGTTACGTGGGTAAGAACTATATAGTATTACAGTAAAACTTGGATTTAATGGACAGTCTCAGGACAGAAGAATTTGTCTGCATACGATCTGACTTTTAATATCCGTTAAAAAATTTCATGTATTTTTCAATACTCGGCAGTCTTTTAAATAATCGATACAGGGTTTTTTTTATTTTGTAAAATAATATGTGATAAGAACAGAATTCAGAAATAGTTAAAGAATTGCCTAAATTACACGAATGTTTTATGCAATAATTTATTAACGTAACTAAGCACTAGAAGCTTTAATTTCATATGAAATTTAATAATTAGAAATTAATGATTAATTCATTATGTAAATCTAAAGGAAATGATCTGGCTTGGAGTAGTAACTTACTCAAAATTCTATTTATTTATTATTCTTTCCGTCTTCACAATTCTCTGAGTTTCTTAATGTCTTTCTTCTCTTATACAAAGGATGTCAATCAACCAATGTTTGGTGCGAAGAGAGTCTTAATTTAATACTATCTAAAAATAACTTGAAAACCTGAAAACTTTTCGAAAATTTATATGAAACTATGACATCGAAGATAACACGATGTCTTATAAACTAACATTCCAGCGAATTATGTAAGCCTGGAAATATTCAGAGGCGAGATCCTATTTCCTTGATAGGCATTTTTTAATCTATACATTAAAGATACTCAGATGTTGGCCGAAGTCTTGACTAAACTAGAGATACCCAGAATTATATCTTTAGAGTAGCTACAGTTGGATAGGATTCTCTTAACAGAGAAGGGTAGACATTACGGAATAGGAAGAGTAGAAAATTTCCTTTCGTTGTTTACAGAATGCTATAATCATAATTAAGACCCATCAGTCGCCGAGTGGATAAACCACTAAACAATAGTGGCATTACCAACGGGAACATGAAAAAATCCTAGAAAACCCTACGTGACTAGTTTCTTATAGAAAGTCCTCCCGGAAGGCATCATCCCTTGGAAAATCGCTCACATATTCTCTTGCCTTTTGCCATCAATCTAATCCAATCCGCTTAAGATAAAAAATACATAAATATTACTATTACTATACCTAAACTGCATATTCTGTCCACTAAATCCAGTTTTCCCTGTATTTGATTAATAATAGCATTCCATACTAGAAAAATAGTATATATAATAGAAAACTTTGTATCAATCGTAAGTCTTTTTATCTTGTAGTTGAATAGTAGAGGAGATTAGGAGAATCCCGAACAAAAGTTAAATTTTAGTCTTTATCATGAAACTTTTAGATCTATTTATATTAGTTGATACTTCAATTTGTTGGCTACTATATGGTATATGACATTTAAAAATATATATATAAACGGAAAAGAAATAAACATCTCAAACATTAAATCACTAGTACTACAATGTTTTAGTTTTTATATTATTTCATGTCCGGCTTTACCCGTTAACTGGGATTTTCCAGTCTTTCCTATAAAGGTTTATACTTATAACACAAGATAAACTGTTAAAAAGAGAAGAAAAAATAATATCGTAGAACTTTAAAAAATCATGTCATGTGTTGGTATGAAATATTTCCTAATTTTAGAGGATAGAAAAGTCATAATAACCATAATTAAGATTAGAACATAACTGAATATAATTTTAAATTATTAATAATATTAATTAAATGATTATTTAGTTTAAAGTTTTAAAATTCATAAACGATAAATGAAAAGAATAAAAAAATTAAAAACAATAAATGTATTTCTATCAACTAAATCAGCTTGCGAAACAGGAAATTGAAGAAAAGTAAAGCGTTGTAAATATAGAGAGAAATAATTGAATCCATTTACTTGCAAATGGCAGATGTCGGAAATTGGAGGATATAAAATTATTTAAACAGATTTATTTTCAGTTATCTAAATGGTTGTCGAAGGTAATCTTTTACGTTTTGTGACAGTATCTCTTCATTAATGTCTGAAACGATGACAACATATTACTGACGGACATTCTCGTTACATTACTATTTTAACAAAATTTATTTAAATAACTGTACTTTTCCTACATTAATACAATAAATCTCATTTAAAACAATCTCCTTTTTGTCGTTACATTTACGATAAAACATTAATTACCACCGAAATCCGTTTTTCTTTTAAATTTGATTTAATTTCACAATAATTTAGCTCTTGGTCTTTTCGCTGTCTTTATATATTATTCTCGAAAACAATTATATTTACAATTTATGGTTAATTTTTGCTCTAAATATGCTTATATACGAGGTTAACAAAGTCTTTTCTCTATAAAAGAAGGAAATAACATGAAATATAAATCATATTTAATTAAAATATGGCCGGAAAACAGTAGAGTCCGAGTCGGCTCACAAATTTTCATATATTGTTTGACCTCTGTGGTATCTCTATTGTCCAGGCCAGACCAATGATTGCTTAGAAAATAATAATCTCTCAGCAGTGGTGCCTTATTCTATGGGCAAAATGGGGGGATAGTTTTAACCAATCTTTTATAAGAAAATATTTCCCCGAAAAGATGTTTGAAGTCAACACTGTGCAATGGTCTCCTAATTCAAATTTGCATAGGCCCCATGAAGCTATAAGGCGCTCTTTGTCTTTCAGTTCCTGAAGAGGGAAAAGAGTTTTAAAAAGTTTTATTTAAAACGATTGTTCTAAAAATTTTTCAAAGAATAAAAAGAATTAGTTCATTATTTATTTCATAGAAATTTGAATATATTTTTGACTTAAATATAATTTTCGAAAAATTTTCTGAGAAATCAATTATAACACGCAAATTTTCATATCTCTGATCTTCAAAATGCTTTTATTAACCTATAAAACATATGTATTTTGGTAATATTTTAACGTAAATAACGTATTGTCTTTACGTAATTTTCTTTTCACATTATTAAATTTTAAAGAAGTATTGTTTTAATAGTGAACCCTTCAACAAACTCATTAAAAATAGACGTGAAAAACATAATTTTCTATCTCAATCACTTACAACAAAATAACAGTATTATCATTTAAACGGATTTATTGCATGTGTTATTTGCATACATTGTTTATTGCTATTGTACAGTACATTGCTTAAGATTAAGACAGGGGTTTCCAAAATATTCAAGAGAAGAACCAAATTACTAATATAATAATCATAGAACTTTATTAAAAAACTTTAAAAAATACATTAAACACAAATAAAATACATTAAAAATATCGTTCATTTTGAAAATTACAGATAAGAAAACTTTATTATTTATTAAAGAAAAAAATAAACTCGACAAAAACAAAGTAGAAACATCGTCACAATGCCAGGCAGTCATTTTTAGTCATATTTCTAATTTATTTAATTTAAAATATATGCTTTCCACCTCAAATTAGTAATGGCTTGCCCCTGCAAATCATACTTTTCCTTTTAACAATAGAGTCGTGCGGGTCATATGTTTAACAGCTTTCGGGGGAAAATATTTGAATTTCATGATTTTCGGTTTGTCATTTTCTTTATTATTAATGCCAAATTTGATTTTTCGGGTTTTTTTTCAAATCTCTACGTTTTGAGTCCTCCTGAACTCAAAAAAGTAAAAAAAAAATTTCGTGTATTTGTTGGAGTTTATTTCGTTTAATATTTGAGGATGAGGTAATGAAAAAAAAAACGAAATTTCGCATGGCAGTTTGTATATAAAGTGCAATAATGCTATTAAATTCTGGTATTTAAAGATCGAAGAGGTAGAGAGATAGAGGGAAGATATATATCATATCTCGACTGAAATCGGACTTAATGAAGATTATATTTGTTATTAGCATTTACAATTTTCTTTTTATATATAAAACTCATCTTTGCCCTTGAAATTGAAGTTTTTGCCATTTTATAATAATTAAAAATATAAAAAGTTTTTGTAAAAAATATCTCATAACAGTCGAGAAAGTTACGAAACTCGTTTTTAGATGTTTTTTAATTGTCTGGAAGCAACTCGGGTGGGTCCGAGCTGAAAAACCACAGTTTGGGGACTCTTGGCTTAAGAAATATTGCTTAATCAAATATAATATGTATAATGCTTACGGTTCTTTTGATATACATATTAATTAAAACAATACAAAGGATACAATTAGAAGTTGTTATACAGTACAGTATGCAATCTTTACGAAAAATTCCTATTTAATTATAACTATAACTTTTGTTATTTATATTTTTAAAAAGTTTCTTTTAATTAAATGAATACACTGTGTATATCTGTTAGTAATATATAATAAAAAGATAGTTTACAATTTTAGAAATTGTCATAAAAATTGATTTTCTAGATGTGTTGGAAACTATATGATCAAGTTGTCACCGAGACCTTTTTAGATTATATTGCTTTTTATATTATATTAAAAAAATACAAAAATAGAATGTACAAATAAACAAGTTATTTAAAATTAATTCTCCTATCTAAGAATTTCTGTGGATTAAACTACCAAAGCATCATTCAATAGTTTTAATTTCCTTCGGCATGATTAACTTTTAATAAGAAAAAAAAATATTCATTTGATTAGAAAATTTATAAAGTAATATATTAAATATTTTTCTAGATTTAAAATATGTTTTAACGTAAATAATATTAACAATGTTTTATTAAAAATATAATTAATTATTTACGCTGAAACATGAAACTGATAAACTGTATCTAATTTTTCGAAATTTATGCAGAAGTAAATAAGAATTAGATTCTTGTGCAAGAATGAAATTAAATAAACATATTATAACTACCTTGTTACATTCGACTTTGCACAGATTTATGTCGCAGTAATTATTACATCCAGTAAATGTCACAGTAATTGTTACATCCAGCGTTATTAATTGTGGGCGACATGTGAGGAAGATTCTTCCCTGTGAGTTTTATGACAAATCGGTTCCTATTTACTTGCTACTAGCGTGAAGAAAATCCGGAAAACTCCACGTGGTTCGCGCGTGGCCAGTGGGCTGGCCATGTCGAAGGTAATCTTTTACGTTTTGTGACAGTATCTCTTCATTAATGTNAGTGGGCTGGCCACGCGCGAACCCATAATCGACTATTAGGGTTTCGTGGTTATATTCACTTGATCATTAGTGGGCACTTATTAGAATTAAGACAGTACCATTCAGAAATGAAAAACCCGTGTTATTAGATGGAAAATAAAATATAGTTTTCACACTTTCGACTCCATACAAGTGAGTGCTGTGCTATCTGTCGCAGTAATGATATAGCGCGAAACAGGCACGTTATATTAGTGAATATAATATATATTTTTTAATTATATCTTTTTTGTATTATATTGTATTATATTTAGTTCATTACTCTTTATATTCTGTTGCCAATCGATAGTGCTATATGTAAATCCAGAAAATCGAATGCAGACAGAATTTAATTGATACATAAAAATCCAATCAATATTTTAGGGATTGTATGACATTAAATACTTTTTTAACGTAATTACCAAGTTTCGTAGCAATTGGTCGAACGGCCTAGGAGTGTATAGCAAACAAGCATGCTCATTTATATACATATATATTCCAATGGGATTATGCATTGGGCTCATTTTAGCAGAACTATTGAATGATCATATAGTGAATATACAGGGTATAAAACATCTTTTTCGATGGTTACCTTTTAATATATAATGTAAAGGAAATCAATACTTAAGTTATCTTAAATAATGTTAATAATGTAGACAGTGATATTAAGTTTAACACTAAAAATGAATATAGTAATAATTTTATTTTCTTGATGTACAAAAATAAGACTAAATAATAGGTTAAAGATTAAAATTATATGAAACCATGTTCAATTTCAAAGGTAATGAATTGCACATCTGAGGTGCCCATGTATATAAAAGAGAATATGTTTCGTATGTATAAAAAATGTCATTTTAATGATTTTAGTATTTGGTTTTTGTATATTAAAAATGGAATAGTGATTTTAAAACGTATAAAGTAGTCATCGTTGTAAAAGGTAAGTTGTTGTTATTATTTATATAGCTTAAATCTAATGTATCTACTATAAGAATGAATTAATGTAAGATGTTTAATACTACTCAATTTATATAGAGATTGATGAGGAACCAAAAAAGTCCGAAAAACATTCCGTTGTATCAATGAATTAATAATAAAAGATGATGACTTCCTGAATATATTGTAATTCTTTTATGACTGGTGTAATAAGTCTAGTATTTAAGGCAGATAATAATAATTGTAATATTTTATGTATGGTATATTACAAATGTAAATCCGTCTCTGTAATCCAAAAAAAAACACACTTTGGTAGACGTATCTCATTGCTGTGAGATACGTCTACCAAAGTGTGTTTTTTTGGATTACAGAGACGGATTTACATTTGTAATACACCNTGTTCAAAGATTTTTTAATCCTTAACTAAGATGATGTGAGTCAAAACGACCCTATGTAGTTTTTCTTTTAATTTTGAAAGTAAATAACAAGATATTTCTTTCTTTAATTATTGACAATTAAACAGAGACCAAGATTAAAACAGTTCACTTTATTTCGCCTATTTAACAAAGCATTTTGGATTAGTAATTTTCCAATCCCTCTTCAGACTCACGGCTTCAGTGTCTAAGGTTTTTGTCTACAACATAACGAACAAATGGTTAGTTCATGTTAATGTATTCTCGTTATCCAGAATGAAACATATAGTGCTCAATTTGTACACATCCCAATGGTTCACTTTCTACATCTTTCAATCTCTTTCACTTAATGACATGTTTTCTTTGTCTATTTTTGATGGGCAAATGCAACACTTCTTCCATTTTCCACAATTATTAACTTTTAATTACCTCTTATAAGGATTTTAACTTCAACAATGTGGTTCATAACATGGCAAAGGTCAAAATGTAGCGTAGTTCTTTATTGTAAATATTTTCACAAGTTGAAACCAAACTTTTCACAAATAAACTATAACTATAATAAAAACACAAGAACACTATTTATATTCTGCAAAAGAAAAAACACTGTCTAAAACAATCAACAACATACTGAGTATGGTACGAATCAGACTGACCCAAGTACGATATAAATAATCAATCATATGGCTGAGAGTAAAGCCCTTTAATTAAGACCTGGCTCGTACCTAAATTGTAAAAATATTGTTATATTGAGGGTTAAATACTATACTTGCCACTTTAAACGCTGATCTTACCTTCTTTAAAAAAGCTTAACATGCCGATCTTGCCCCGGTCTCCCCTATACCTAAATAATTTTTCCATTTATAATTGAATTTGTTTCTATAGAAGTACATTTTTTATGTCTAATATTATCTATTTCTATCTTAAAATAAACTTTAAAAAAGTAAATAATAATTCTGTTTGTTAAATTTAGCATAAACTGTAAAGAAATGAAATGTTTTGCTTCAATAATACTTTGTTAACTTGGCATTAGACACACGCCGTTCTTAATTCCAGTTTAACGAAGCGACAAAGGACAATCTTTTTTTTTTTCCTTCTCAGAAGAATTAACAGACAAACTTTATATATTTATTTCTTGATTTATCGGTTGCGTAATATTAACAATTAGCATCAAGCTTGTATTTGTGAAAATCGAAGCAAAATACTCTTATTAATACAGTAAGAAAACGCTTTCCTATATATTTCGAATTGGATCTTAATTTCTTCTTTATACATGAATACTTCAAAAGAGAAATTCATTATCTCTTCCATGACAATCGATCGTATTAAGAGTTCTCGAGCAAATATTGAAACTAATTAGACATCTCATGTTATATAATTAACTTGGCAAAATAATTCCATTTCTAATTTAACAAATTAAATATTCTAACCGAGCAAAATTTTATATGAAAATCATGTATTTTTTTAATCATTCTGCATAAAATTTGATTCAAAATTACACAACGAGTTATAATTTTAATAAATATATATTACTAAGAGCCGAAGATAGAAGATAAACATGTACTCGTAACTAAAAGTAAAACGTGTATTTTATATTTATCGTTGTTATGTTATTACGTCTAAGTAATTATTTCTAAAGTAGAAAATTTTATTCAACAATTTAAATTATTTTGGAATGTTTTTACCTTCAATAATAATAAAATAAATAACTCTCGTAAAACATTTATTCGTATCACGCATTGCTATTTTCTTCGCACCCAACTGCATCAGTGTACAACTTTCTCGTCAATATTACTATCATTGGAATCGAGTTTCAAATTATTTATTGTTCAATTCCTGGAAAAATTTCAAATACTGTTATTTTATGACAGATTATAGCATTGAACAGAAAATGTTTTTTTTTTTAAAAAAGAAGACTAAACGCTAAATTTAAAAAGGAAAATTGAAATCACTTATAAAAAATTACAAAAGATAATAAATATTATTAAAACAATAACTTATAGAAGCTAAAAATATTTCAGACTTTTAGTTAAATGTCTGTTTTATTGTCCAAGGCAATATAAACACTTGCGATTCAGTGTGGTATTTTTCCCCTTTCAGGTGTTGGAAGTAAATGAGAGTACAATACAAACAAATCTTTATTTTAAAACTAACATAAATGTGAATATTTAGTTCAGGCTACATTATAACTACATTGTAGATATTTTTTTTTAAATTCACTTATTCAGAATCTGTATATTCATCTTTTAAAATTAATAAAATAAAAATTATATCTTTTATTATTTAAAAATGATGTAAGATATGTTTTTTTTCAATAGTAATAAAAATAAATTTTTGTTAGTATGTTAGAAAAATACTAATCTGTTGTCAGTCATCTCTTATTGTTATACATATTAATGCTATTAAACTTCTATCTTATTGTTGGAATTAAGCTTACCGTACTAAGAAACCATAAACTTTACCTGAGTTATTTAACAAATACCGTAGTACAGTAGTAACAAAAAAAACTTAAATCGGTTACGACAACAGCGTTTACTGTGGTGAAAGTTCAAAAGTCGTGTTACGAAAATTTTCTGGCCACTTTAAAGTGTGAGAAGATATTCTGTATTCTGGCATTTTTGACGTCATTTATGATCTTAACAGTTTTGTGGTGATTTAAGTGTAATTTTTTATAAATTATTTATTGAAAAATAAAGTAAAACTGTTCGAAAAATTATACCTACCTGATAACTAGAAAGAAGACAAATCCCAATATTGATTTTTATTATTCGCTTAAATCATAAATGATATAAATGCAAGAATATCGAACACATTTCTCACTCCTTGAAGTGACTAGCAAATCGGCTTCGTAACTCGACATTCAATCTTGTCTAAACCGACCTTCGTCCACCCTTCTGTTCATTGGGCTGCAATTTGAAAAAATTGTATACCTATGCATTCTCACTGTCGTCGGTCCGTCTTTCCTTAATCTCGAGAACAGAGTTAGATCGGTAAAAACGAGACCAGATATGGAAAGCTTAAGACAGGAAGCCTTGATTAATTGTAAACGAACTTCCGATTCAAACCGTAAGTCATGTTATTTCAATTCCAAAAATTCACCCCTTCCCCCGAAGGTGTTAGATGATTGGCACGATTCTATTGTTAAAGAAAAAGTATGATGTACAGGGACAAGTCACTATTAATATGAGATGGAAAGCATATATTTTAAATTAAATAAATTAAAAATATGATTAATAATTGAAGCCCGGCATTGTGACGATGTCACAATAGATAATTGTTCGTAACAAGTTTCATTTTGCCCACGTCGTTTTTTGATAAATTAGTAATTAATTAATGTACGAGTAGTTACGTTTTGTCGTAATTTTTATGTACCATTTAAAATGCCTGTCCAATCTATTTGCTATTTAGAGTTCAATTAAAATTATATTTTTACAGTTGAAAAGATAAATAATATACTGTATATATACCTCGTATTTTAATTACATATGCTACGTATATTATCTTTGGTAGAACAATATGTATTGATATTGGGGACATCAATATTAAAAAACTATTATTTTTTGAGAGACGTAGGTGAACACAGCCTGCACTTAAATACCGGTACTTTAATATTTTTCTTACTGTTGTTGTCATCCTTTATGAGCTCGCTTGTTTTAATACGCCTGTTTAAACTTTGTCTATGACTATATTTTAAACCACATTCACTAACATTCCATTTTATTTAACGTATAACGAGTTCCTCGATGTAGACAGTATAATAAACAATGATAAACCCGTTACTTTTACTCAACGAGCTAGCACATACTGTGGCTATAAAGTGGCTATAGCGGCGCTATGTTGGAAGAAAATTGAATACACGTCCGCTATGTTTCTTTTAGTCAAGAGGCGTGGCATTTGTGTTGTTTAAAAGCAAGGAGATAGAATATTCTAACTCGTTGTGTAAGTGTGCAAAGATTTTTTAATCCTTAACTAAGATGATGTGAGTCAAAACGACCCTATGTAGTTTTTCTTTTAATTTTGAAAGTAAATAACAAGATATTTCTTTCTTTAATTATTGACAATTAAACAGAGACCAAGATTAAAACAGTTCACTTTATTTCGCCTATTTAACAAAGCATTTTGGATTAGTAATTTTCCAATCCCTCTTCAGACTCACGGCTTCAGTGTCTAAGGTTTTTGTCTACAACATAACGAACAAATGGTTAGTTCATGTTAATGTATTCTCGTTATCCAGAATGAAACATATAGTGCTCAATTTGTACACATCCCAATGGTTCACTTTCTACATCTTTCAATCTCTTTCACTTAATGACATGTTTTCTTTGTCTATTTTTGATGGGCAAATGCAACACTTCTTCCATTTTCCACAATTATTAACTTTTAATTACCTCTTATAAGGATTTTAACTTCAACAATGTGGTTCATAACATGGCAAAGGTCAAAATGTAGCGTAGTTCTTTATTGTAAATATTTTCACAAGTTGAAACCAAACTTTTCACAAATAAACTATAACTATAATAAAAACACAAGAACACTATTTATATTCTGCAAAAGAAAAAACACTGTCTAAAACAATCAACAACATACTGAGTATGGTACGAATCAGACTGACCCAAGTACGATATAAATAATCAATCATATGGCTGAGAGTAAAGCCCTTTAATTAAGACCTGGCTCGTACTTAAATTGTAAAAATATTGTTATATTGAGGGTTAAATACTATACTTGCCACTTTAAACGCTGATCTTACCTTCTTTAAAATAATTAAATAAAATTAAGAAAATAACTAAATTCGAGATAAAACAATCTAGATTTTTAAGTTGGCTTATATACAGTATAAGTTTCAGATAGGGGAAGCATTTCTCCTAAAACATTTTGTCGTAATCGTTCAATAACTTTTATTAACAAAGATAGAATTACATCGAAATAAATTTACTTTTAGTACATATGATTTTCTCTCGAAAATAGTGTGTAATTTTTATTACTCTTAGGGAACGAGTTAACTTTATTACAGGTAGGACGAAACAGCGGTGTTTTATTGTCGTAGTTACGTTCCAAACAATGAAACTATAACATTAACGAAGAGCAACTTGATAATAGATTGTAACTGGTCACCGAGAAGTCGACCAAGATCCGAAACCACAAGTTATATTATTAGTTATGGTTTATAATTCAACTTTACTCAGATTGTGTTGTGCAAGTTAGTATTTGATACTCAAAAAGTCTTCCATTTTCGCCTTAGATTGGTTAACGGCTTACAATAGAATTTCAAGTGATGTGTAAGCAGTGAATTATTCATAAATGACGTCAAGATACGCTGTAACAGAATCCGAATCCGTTTAAACAGCGTATTAAATAATTCTAATCATTTGAATTTCAGATATTTTACGTAATTTTCTGGAGAATTGTTGCTATAACGAAAGTTTCTTTCGAACAAATTAGAAATTTAAATTCAAATTTTTATTCTGAAGATTTGACCNTGCACACTATTATGTTTGAAAGTGACTGTAAATTTCCTTTCTTTTGTTGTTTTCTTATATATTTTAACTAATTTGTTATTGCACATCTCTAAAAAACTGCACTTGTAATAAACCACAGTACTACTAGTCACTCATCATATCTTTAACATGATGTACAATTCCAGCTTCCAACTTGTTATCACTTGAAAGTCCTTTGACTTATGCTTGCTTCTGTGGAAAATTTTGTTCTCTCATATATTTCTATGTTGAGATGAGCTTTATTGTTGAAAGTTTGGTAAGAAATTTCTAGATATCATTAAACACTTGCTCTAAGTCTTCATCTCAGAATTGGAACAGGAAAGTTTGTTTTCTGGATATTTATTTCAAACAGAGAATGCAACATTCAAAACTGAGTGTACATTATACAGAATTTTCATCTTTGTACTATCATTTTGTATTCAAAGATCCAACATTATATAAACTCTTATCCTTTAGGCTCTTACTAGAAAAGAATTTATTCATTTCTCCTATATAACAGATACCTATAGATTTAGAACAAATAGAATCATTGCTACTGATCATAGCACCCTTCTTCAATTGGTCATGAAATTCATCTCAATGTACAAATCTATGAGATGATAAAACTTTCTGTTACAGCTAACACATGCCAACAGACTATCAATGCTGACATATAAGTTGATCTCAAGATTTTTAGCTCAAAATCATAGTTTAAACCTACATCAGTCATAAATTTACTTTTAAATATATGGTAGACTATCAGTAGTTTGGAACTAAAATGTGGATGTTGAATTGTAATTTAAATAAGCAGAATTCACTTTTAATTAGAATTAATTAGAATTATTCATACTGATAAAATATAAATTAATTTTTGCCATTATAGTACAGTAAAATCTGACTAAAATAGGAACTATTTGTGAGCAAATTTTTCAGAATGGAGTGATTTTCTATGTTAAATCTTATTATAGGCTAGAAATTTGTCTAATGTGGAAATGGAAGAAGTTTCTGGATATAAAGAACATTAACTTAACATAAAACTTAACATGGATAAGACAGAAAATTAAAGTTTCACTTGCAGACAAATAAGTAAAATCATTTCCAGGTATAATCACAGAGCAAGAAAAACAGTATTCGAAGAACAGAAGTGAACTCTGCTAATGTGGATCATGTTTCCTACAATTATGTAAAGGACAAGAAGGAAAACTACAGGAATATTTTTATTTGTGTTTAGTCTATAATGCGAACTTAATTTTATACGCATTTTAATTCAGTAATGTAAGGTTTCTTGTGTGTAAAAACAGAGAATCGTTAGTAATTTATTAAACTCGAATTAAAATTGTCTTGAATATTTTTTTTCAGATTTTTAAGAACAGTCTTCCTTTGTACAAATGCGAACCTTTATTTATTTTTGAACTTTCCAATTTTCAATATAATTATTGTTTACTCAACATTTATTTTCCAATAAATTTAATGGATAAAATTAATTTAGATCTTACGGTTGAACATTTTAAAAACCTAAAAATTATGGTAAGTTTACAATTTATAATAACTGTGTTTATTGCTTTTAATACATCGACGATATTTCGGCAGAAAGACATAACCCACAAATTTCCCATATTTGAGTTTCTTCAACCCTTAATGAAAATATTGTATATCGCCCAGTCCAGGATGTATTTAACAATGTGTTCTTTTACAGGAACACTTTTTAATTTTATTTAATGTTAAAAAAACCGTTATACAGGTTGAGAAAGTCATTTAACACCCTTGCTATTGAATATAGAATATACCCAAAGAATGTATTGATACATTGATCGCATGTCCACTCTGTACGGTTCATTCACAAAAGTTGACAACCACAAACATCACCTTCACCTTTTCATTAAGATAAGCTTTGTTACAAATTTAGGGTCATTTTATTACAAAATTCGTCTTTCAGACGGTTTTTGGCTTCTGCTAAATTTCGCTAAAAATTTTGACAAATGTGTGTTACGTCCTTGTGCCAAAAAGTCGTTGGTTTGTTAATATTCCGTTAAGATAATCTTAACAAATTAATGTAATACAGTCGACCCCCCCTATAACACGGTAGATACGTTCCGGTTTTTATGAATCCATTTTCTACGAGTCCAGCCAATCACAGCCTGACACGTATGCAGTTTACGGACTACGGCTGTTTGAAAGGTTTCTTCCATAAAATTAATCGATTATAGACTAATTCGACTCAACATTTCCAAAATACGTATAATTTTTTGGGAATAATCCATATAAACTATGCTATAAACAAAAAATTGTAGGATTACTTACCGAGTGTGCACCGTTCGACTACGCCATTGCTTAAGCTTGTTTTCGTCGTGAAGCTTGTCATCGAATGGCGCTCGATTATTTTTTTGCGAAAAATTCGCTGAACTTTGGAGACATCATAATATAAATATAATTTTTATGGAGGTTAAATAATAAATGGTTTTTAGTAGGTCCGCTGCTCGTTTAAACTCAACGGTTTGTACTGTACAATATCCGCTATTTGTCTAGATTCGACCAATCCTGTCGCTACACGAGTCGGCGATGACGTTTTACCGAATTATACGAGTTTTTTTAGCATGTTTGTACGAATACTGTCGCAATATTTTCGCCGTGATATAGGAATCCGAACTATAGGAACCCGTGTTATAGGGGGGGTCGACTGTATATTAACTTATTTGAAGATATTTGAATAACTTTTGTGTATGCGTGTGTGTGTTGGCGTCTATTTAGTTTAATATCTCAGGATAAGGTAAAGATAAAGAAAATGATTTTGACATAGTAGTTTGAATAGCATTGATACTACTAAATTTTGGTGGGTTAAAGGTCGAGGAGATGATGAGTTAGAGGGAGTCACGTGTCATATCTTAAGAGGCTTCGGACTTAATAAAGATTTTACTCGTTATTAGCATTTATTAATACAAATATTATTATTATTATTATTATTCATTAACATCTATATTCGGTTTCTATTCCCATTTAAAATGGGTGACCCTATGTTATCTGTTATAGTAAATGCAATGCCATATATTAAATACTGTTTCCGTAATGTCAAATATGTAATTCTAAATTGTTTCTTGCAATATTAACGTTGGTTTTAAATAAAGGATTTAAAGAAGTTATAATCAATCTGTGATATTTCACTAAGAGAACTTATGAAATCTTGAAATGACAGAGGATTCAGAGAGATTTACCATTTATTTATAAATTCTGTAAAATAAGTTTTTGGTTAAAGATCGAAATGCACAATTACAGTATCAGAAAGAAGATCGTTTTTGGCCGACACGTTCTCAATTTTAGTAGTGTCTTGCCCCTGTACATCATACTTTTCCTGTTAACAATGAAGTTATTCCGGTCATGTATCTAACTCCGTTCAGGAGAAAATATTTGAATTTAAATCACGTGATTTCCGATATAAATAGAAAGTTCTCATATAGTTAATCAAGACCTCCTGCCCCTAGACTTTCCATATCTGATCTTGACTTTCATTTAACACTGTTCTCAACATTAAGGAAAAACAGACTGACAGACAGACGATAGTGGGAATTTATAGGTTTACAATTTTTAAAAATTGTAGTTCAATTAAACATCAATTAATTTAATAGCGAAAATTTATTTATTCTTAATTGAAATATTGTTTCCAATATTTTCAGAAAGTTAATTTGAATTTATTTTTCAGGATGCTGTGTTATCTTTCTATTTTGTTAATTTTACAAAACAGTAAGTATTTAAATGTTTACATTTTAGTTTGATCTTATTGTCTTAATAAACTATTAAAATCACCTTCTGTTGCTGAGAAACGTTTTATTAAACAAACAAAACGTTTTCAAATTAATGCAATAGGCTATCTTCAGGTATAGCCGAATTCGAACGCCTTTTCAAAATGGATCATTTTAACGAAAGAATGTTCGAACTCTCATATTTAAATTTAAATCAGATAAATTAACATTTAAATAAAAGATAAAATATTTTAAACAAAGGCAAAATAAAATAAAATAAACAAAATGCATCAAAATGTTCCATTTTGAAAAGGCATTTGAATTCAGTTGCACCTGAATACAAAGATAAAATATTTTAAACAAATGCAAAATAAAATAAAATAAACAAAATGCATCAAAATGTTCCATTTTGAAAAGGCATTTGAATTCAGTTGCACCTGAAGATGGCCTATTGCATTAGGTTGAAAATGTTGTGCTTGTTTAATAAAACATTTCTCAGCAACAGAATGTGGTGTTGATAGTTCATTAAGTATAAAAAGCTGAGTTAGATTAGTGATTTTTAGCATATACTATATGGTCCTGAATATAAGTCAACTCTCTCAATATAAGAATCTTTACTTTTTTAAAAACTTAAGACCTGAATCTAAGTTAACTTTTATTATTTATTCTTTTTGTATTAAAAATATTTGGAAAGTCACTACTATTGTATTTTTCCAAAAATAAGACCTAACCAGAAAATCAGCTCTAGTATGATTTTTCAGGATGCTTGTAATATAAGCACTATCCCCAAAATAAGCCCCTGTTAAGATCATCAACCAGAAAGATTGTGTGTTGAAACAGACATTTAATATGTCTGTTTCAACACACAATGGANATAAACAAAATGCATCAAAATATACGGGCAGGTACAGACTAAGAATTCTTATACTTTAATTTTTACAAGGTATTTTATGCAGAATTTCCATGCATTAGGTAGTCCATCTACATCCCTGGAATTTATGCAACCATCTTTTAATTTACTTTTATAAATTTTAATTTTTCTTGGCTCAATGCTAACGAAGGTAAACTCATATCTCTGAGGATACTCGCTTCATTCCATATAATTATGGAGTCCTGTACTGGACAAAACCGTGTTGCAGTGCCCCTTTTCAATGTCATACTTGTGCTCTTTGAGGATAACCAGAACGTTGTAATATTTAATGTTTTTAATTATACATTAAAAAGTTATATTTATTTTATTTAGTTCCAACGGAATATTTGCAACATTGGTTTGAATTTCCTTTCATCAATGCATTCGTATTAATTTTTACAGAACTACGAGAAACTTTATTTTATTGTATGTTGTTTTATTATTGGATTATATACTTCAATGAATGTCAAATGGTAATTATAACTTATCATAAAAATCTATTTAGATTTTACCTAGAGAATGTATTTATTTAGACTTAGAGAACAATTTTTTTTCCTTAGATTGAAAAAGAATATCAACATTTGAAAAAATATCACAAAACCATTATTATTATTTTCATAATGTGTTTTACTATAGTGATATTTAATTCTTATAAAAAGTGAGCTATGTTATTAATATTTTACTAAAATTTTAAATTATATTTAAATAATAGACTACATTTTTATATTTTATAGAAATATTCAGCAAGAAAATCCTTTGAGAAATGTTTGGTTGGTTGAATCAAAAACTAAAATATTTGTATCCTTAGATAATTTGTAATGAATTATATTGAAATTATATAAATAAATAAAATCCTGTATTATTGTGAGATCAAGAATGCTTACCTGAATATTATTCTAGCTAGACTGATTAATTACAGAAGTTAAAGACCATGGCCTACACAATGCTGAATTTGATATAAATATTTATTTAAAATGAATTTAAAATTACAAAATTATTATTTATTTTATTAATAACTTAAGTCATTTATCCAGCTTATATTTACTTTTATAACTATGATTTGTTCAGGTTTGTACATTATCTACTTATGTAAGATAGCTTATCATGTTTCTGAAAATATAAAATTTAAATGGATGAAACAGCATACTGAATGTCCAGATCAAATATGTTTTGAGGTGAATTCTTTAACTTAAATGTTTTTTTTTTAATTAAAACGTCCTGAAAATTTAATTCTTATACTATTTTCATTCATTTCAGATGAGAATTTATCGTTTTCGAATTATTATGGGAATAACATTATTATGTGCAATATTAACCATCATTTATTTCATTATCAATCAAGTAATTAACATATAATATATAATATTTATTTATATTTATCAAATGAATATTATAATATTCATTTGATATTATAGTATATTATATTATAATATAATATAAAATTTGCTCTTCAATATTGTTAATATTGAAGAGCAAATTTTACTTAGAATTATTTAAATTTATTAAAATGCTAGAAAAACAAATATACTTACCGGTACTAATGCTTAATAATGAAAATGCATATACAAAATGAAAAACAAAGCACAAAATAATTCCGCGTATTCTTAATACGCTCTTTTTACACTATAGAAATGCAATTAAATCCAAAGATTATACAAATTTTCACTGTGGTATGACTGACTGTCCTTCCTTAATCTCAAGAACAGAGTTAGATGAAAGTCAAGACCAGATATGGAAAGCTTAGAAGAAGGAGACCCGATTAACTATATATGAACTTCAAGTCTAGACCGGAAGTCACGTTATTTTAATTCAAAAATTATTCCCTGAAAGAAGTTAGATAGGAGTTGATTGGTACGACTCTATCGCTAGCAGGAAAAGTATAATATACAGGAGCAAGCCACTACTAATTTGAGGTGGAGAACATATAATTTAAATTAAATGAATTAAAGATATGTTTAAAAATTGCATCTCGGTTTTATGACGATGTCACAATAAATAGTTGCGTGTAATAATTTTTCAATTAGCTGTTCTGGCTTTGTTATCTAAATATTTAAATGTGAATGTTTGTTTGTTTGTTCGTTATTCATGTCTAGGCCGTTCGACCAATTGCTACG
This sequence comes from Centruroides sculpturatus, assembly GCF_000671375.1. NCBI lineage: Eukaryota > Metazoa > Arthropoda > Arachnida > Scorpiones > Buthidae > Centruroides > Centruroides sculpturatus. Next base: position 723,622 of record NW_019384696.1, on the reverse strand, counting down.
AAACTCAGAAGCTACGTTCAAATACTTCTAACTTAGATCATGTCGTATATCTCACCCAAAAATCTATTGCATTTCTATAAATTAATTACTTTTTATTTACATTCGATTGTCTTTCACGTAGCGCCAACGATTGGCAAAAAAGTTAACAAAGTAATTAACTAAATATAATTCTTACAAAAAAGGATATATTAAAATATATATATATATATTATAGTCACTGAATTACTGAGACAGGTAGTACATAGCACTAGCCTGCAGAATAGTGTTTTGCCCCTGTATATCATACTTTTCCTGTTAGCAATAGAGTCGTGATGGTTATGTATCTAACTCCGTTCAGAGCAAAAATTTTTAATTGAAATAACATGACTTTCGGTTTCTATCGGAAATTCGAATATAGTTAATCGGAACCTCCTGCCCCAAGCTTTCCATATCTGGTCTCGAATTTAATCTATCTAACTCCGTTCTTGAGATTAGGGAGAGACAGCAGATGGACGACAGTAAATCTATAGATCTACAACTTCAAAAGAAACCAAAAAAAGAACCTTCAGTAACCGAGTGAATGAAACCACCGAACACCAATAGTCGATCATGAGTTCGCGCATCGCCAACAGACTGACCACGTGCAGTTTTCTGGGCTTTCTTTGCGTTAGTAACACCTAAATAGGGGACAGCATTACAAAAGTCTTCTCGAGATGCATCCTCATTGGCAGATTCCTCTTTCGCGTTGTCGTAACCAAATAAACCAAACCAATTCTAATAATTTTTCTATAAACGAGATATTCAGTGGACATAACTGAACACGAAACTGAACACCCCTTCCCTCCTCTGATTTCATCTCCCTTTATTAACTCATAAACTCATTGCCTCAAACTTCCTTCACTGGTACTGCTTAATGTTCTAACGTTCAGCCAAATTAATGTACGTTGCAACGATTTTAAGGCACAAAGCTAGAAGTCTTTTTCTGTGCCGATGTTTATTTTTCCTATTTATTATCACGACGACCTTGTTTTATCCAAAACTTCCTGTAGTTGTAGTCTGTATAATGTGCACTTTATTCACATGTTGAGTCTTATTGTCAAATCTGCTTCCACTATTTTTATGCCACAATTTTCAAAACTTTCTTTTACTTAATGTTTTTGCTGAGCTTTACTTTTTCAACTTGGTTTCACCAGTTTTTATGGGATCACATAAAAGCAACGATTCTTGCATTTTTTACGGGATTTCTTTTATTTAAACAAGTCTTATATCAAGTCTTTCGGACATTAAGGTTAGCTACTTTCATTACGTGCGGGGCCATCACAACCTATCCAACACGGAGCACTTTTCAACTCCCTTCAATCCTTTTCTGCCTATCGGACCCAGCAGTATGGTGTCATTCGAATATGAAAATTACATAATACGAGATTACCGACCAGCACAAAATATGTTTTAAGTGGTTTTCCAGGATGCTGTTTAATATTTGGCAAGTGTTTTGCAAAATTTGATTCGTTGGTAGATTACCATTTGATATTCGGCAGTGAATGAAACGGTTTGTTAGAGCTAACATTAGAAAAAATACGATATCTTAAAAATTTTAAATATCATATTTTCAATTGGTGTCTAATTGAACGTTGAATTCGTGCCATTTCGTACTATCCGAGTATCGCGATAAACGTGATAATGATAGGCTAAAATAACTAAATTCTTTCTATGATTTTCGTTTTAATGTTTGTTATATTATAGTATTTGATTTATATAACTACAAAGGTTATCTTAGGTAAGGGATTATCACACCGAGTGACAAATCTAACACATTACACAAGCCTGCAAGTAAAAAACTGCATAGGATTTTTATACATTTTCTTACTGATTTAAACTTGGTAAAAACTAAAAAAAATACCAAAAAATTCCATCTTGTTACACTCAAGTTTTTGTTTGTATTTAGCATAAATTCCTAGTTAACTTAAAATATAGTATTCTTTTTTTTATTTAAAAAATGGCCTTAAAACAAAGACTTCTCACATTAATTCTATCAATTATAGCTGGACTTTGTAATAAATAAATAAAAATGTTAATGGTTGAAGAGAGTAGTGGTAGGGGAAGTGGGTTAAGTAGTATTAGCGTTAGGAGGAAGGTCGCATTATCATATAGAAACAGGTTAAAAGTTGATAGTGAGTAATATTATTGGTGAGGTTGAGCATGTTCCGACATGTTATCTGGGATACTAGGAATAAATATAAACAACCTGCTATTGGATTAGATCATGTTTCAACAAGCTAAATAATTCAGTATCTCACTGGCCATCTAATGCCACATTCAGTTTATATCCAGCATTCGAACGCTACTGTGCTTCTATTTTTATTTCTGGAATATGTCTCGCAGACTTTGTATAATTTCTCCCGACAGCTTCTGTTATGCTTGTGCTGAATGCACAGTAAAAAGTCAACAAAGAAACATAAGTGAGTTTGTAAAGAAAGTTTAATTTGTGTATTTCAAATTGAAACTTGAAGATCAATACAAAGCAGATTTTTGAAAACAATGGAAGGAAAAAAAAGCATGGGACTCTTTCAAGAATGTAGTGCATAAGTTTTTGGGGAATACTAAAGACCCTGACTACAAACCATTGTAAAACGCATGCTGGCAGCAGCTTATGAAGCTCAAGGATGCAAGATGAGCTTAAAAGTTCATTTCTTACACTCTCATATTGACTATTTCCCCGAAAACTTGGGAGCCTACAATAAAGAATAAGGTGAAAGATTTCACCAGGATGTCCGTGATATCGAGAGACGTTACCAAGGAAAATGGGATGTCAATATGTTAGCTGACTACTGTTAAATGCTCAATCGAGAAACCAGAGAAGGAAATCGGAAACGAGTTTGGAGAAGCATCAAAAAAAGAAGAAAAGGTTTCATAAGAAAAAAGAGTAGACCTAAAATTATGTATAAATATCAGAAACAATTTGTTGATTAGTTGTAAGAAAATATAATATATTTAGTTCATTGTAATAAATAAGGATTTTTATCAAAAATTTGTTTTTATTTTGCAAAAAACCTTTACGTGATGGGATGTAACGGAAGTTATTTTTAGAATCTGAGATCTTTAAAACATATAATTCAGCAAAAATATTTCATGCAAAAATTTTTAAATGTGTACAGATTGTTATAGTGTTAGATTGTTCACTTGGTGTGATATAACCTTTATAATTATATAAATAAATCAAATACTATAATATAATAGAAGGGTTACGAAAGAATCTTAATGTTTGTTTTTATTTTTTGTCCCGGCAACTCTGGGCTTACCTGCTAGTTTTTATTATTTAACAAATGCTTCACTGACGTTCTGTACTATATACAAAAGCTCAACGTATGCTTTTATTTTTGGCATAAAACATTAATACGTACAAATGTTTAAATAAAGTGTCTTGTATTAATTTAATTAGCCTATACCAGTGGTTCCCAATTAGCTATTCCTATGTACCACTTCAAGAAAGAGCTGAAACTCGCGTACCCCTTATAACAGAAATTCATATTAATCCATACTAATATTATAAATTCGAAGGTAATTCTGTCTGTCTGTCATCTTTTCACGTCTAACCCGCTGAACAGGTTTTAATAAAATTTGGCACAGAGATAGCTTATATGTTGGAGATGGACATAGGCTACATTTTACTGCGAGAAAATATCTTACTCCCAAGAGAAAATTCAATATAATGGGGCGAAGCTATGGGTAGACAGCTAGTGATAAATAGAATAAGTTTTTTTTTACATTTATTACCTTTACAATATAATTCTAATAATAATGAAAATAACATAATTTTATTTAATTTTAATGTGACAAATGTGCACGATTTTCTTTGCACGACTTTGTAAAATCTGATTGCTTTATGGTCAGCTTCAGTCTCGAGTCATCTTCGAGTCGAAGTCGGTGACGATGTTTAGTTTTTCATGTTTGTCATGGCCGAAATCCGCTCTCGCAGAGGTATGTTGTTCAAAATGGTAGTAAATATTTTATTGCCGCTACGCTGACATCATAAATTCTAGCCCGATTTAGAAGCGAGATGTCGCAAATGGTTATTAAACTCAGTTAAGTCTCATTATACTCTGCGAGAAGTCGCGTTGTCGCGCGCGACAACGCGACTTCTCGCAGAGTACAATGAGACTTCACTGAGTTTAATAATCAGTTGCGACATCTCGCTTCCAAATCGGGTTAGAATTTATAATGTCAGCGAAGCAGCAATAAAATATTTACTACCATTTTGCACAACATACCTCTGCGAGAGCAAATTTTCGGCCACGACAAACACGAGAACTAAACATCGTCATCGACTTCAAATCGAAGATGACTCGAGACTGAAGCTGACCAAAAAGCAACCAGATTTTACAAAGTTGTGCAAAGAAAATCATGACATTTGTCGCATTAATATTAAATAACCTTATGTTGTTTTTATTATTATTAAAATTGTATTTTAAAGGTAATAAATGTAAAAAAAAACTTATTATATTTATTACTAGCTGTCTACCCACAGCTTCGCCCGCATTATATCGAATTTTCTCGTGGGAGTAAGATATTTTCTCGCA
>NW_019384696.1:704596-713900 GCF_000671375.1 Centruroides sculpturatus | reverse complement strand
AGCATATTTTTATTAAACAATATTTTGTTTTATTTGTATTTATTTTAAGACCTATCTTTTCAGTTTCCTTGTTTGTTTATTTGATCTCATTTTAATTCTTTTGATTCTTTGAAATCAAACTAACATTATTACATATGAGAGAGTCATATGTAACAATGTTAAAGTAACAAGGATGAATCAGATTAGAATGAACATTTAAATTGGGATAGTAAAGGTGACAGACGTGGCTGGGAAAATTCAGGAGACAAGATTGAGATAGTTCAGGCACATTATGAGGAAAAAAGACAACTATATGTAAAGGAAGAGTATGGCAGTGGAAATTGATGGAAAACAGAGAAGAAGACTATCAGAGAAAAGAGATTGAAGGAAAAATAAATAAGACATAGTTTGGAGGAAGGTTGTTAAAACCAGCAATGCCATATTAAAAATATATTAAGCTAAGTGAAGAGGTCTTTACAATCAAAATAATGTCATCTTCAAATTGAATTTATTTAGATAAATCTCATCTATAGTTATTTTATTATAAATTCTTGGTAAACACTTATGTGGCTGCATATGCAGCAATAGAAAACCACTCATGATTGTACCTGTGTTAAAATATGGATGGTGCAAAGAACCCCGAAAGGACAAAAAAACAAAATACAGGAAAATACAGGATTTATTCGTGGACAAAAATTTTACACAAGCGCCCACTATAATTTTATGGGGTAAGTGAAATTGAGTACACCGAATCGCTACTCGACCTCACTCGCGTACAACGGGAGACAAAAGCCTTATGCACGTGGTGTTACAATCGAATGAAGGTTCGCGACAATAGAGTACAACTACCAACTTAATTACTATGGTTAGAACTACCTTACGAACTAAGATTAAACTATGGAAGGATGATAGTAAGCACAGATAGGAAGCCAAAGTCGTCCTCAAGGATTAACACTGTGACCAAGAATCCAGAATTCAACCCGTGACAAAGATCGTGCCTTTTTAAAGATATCATCCCCAATTCCGTGCCGTCACATCGTAGTGCTCCTATTAACGGACAAGACCCGGAATCATTCTATCGAACATTCCATCGGCGTCAACAGTGTCATTTGACCACAGATCTTCGACCCAAAAGAAAAATATTTATCAATCCGCAATTCGTTTGTAAACTCTGTCTCTCGAACGGCTTAGTATCATTAGGGTAAACTTTAGGCATGCCCGATATCGAATATATCTGTATTTTCTTTAGTACTTATTAAAATTGTTATTTATTTGTTACTATGGAGTCCGAGTGAGTCACTTCCTCGTCTCTCTCCTCACCTCTACTCCGAATTTAACCGCTCACCCGCTACCGCTCGCGTGACGTAAAGTCGCGATTTCAGAGTCCTGCGAGACTCGGTGGTGTCACATCCGAACGTGGTGTCAAAGAGACACCGACCCTACGGTCACACTAAGTACTATATCTAGATGCGGTCGCATTGGCCTGGGTCACTCCGTATCAACGTATCAAGACTGTTTCCGGGCTAATACTGTGAAAATATCGCTGTAGATAAAATTAGTAGATAGATCGACTTCGGATTCGAGTTGCTTATTCTGCGGTTGATGAAAGGGTATCCGTTTAAAATAATGAGCCTGTATCTCAAATGAATACGATGGGTTTATACTCGGAACTTGCAAAGCATTGGCCTCGATCTCCATTTCGACTAGACATGGCAGAGGTACGTCATTTCCTCTGTACCGTTGGGATGGCAGTGGTCAAGGTCTTAGATTTATAAGGTTGCCTCATACAGCCGATTTAGCCACTTCCTGCCAGATTCCGGATATACGTCATCCGTAGTCGAGCCCAAGGTCTAGCGAATGCTTCACTACTGTAAGCGAGGGAAGGAAATTTTGGAATTTAACTNGAAAAAAACGTGTATAATTCTTGTATAATGTTAAAAAATTAACCGTTACTTTGGTAGCATCATTTACAACTAAATTTAATGAATGAGAGAGATGCACCAGGTATAGAAAAAGCTCTAGAATTTATTTTCCTTAAATTTTCGATTTATATATCCGTTTGTCATAAAAATTTGTCTTTCCATTTTTCCCGAGACTACAAATATTCGAGTACAAAGTAACTGGTTTCGACTTATTTCTACTTAAGAAGTAGTTAAATAATTAAGCGATTATTGAATTGGGGACACAAAACCCTGATGAAAGAGCCGAGATTTTACTTAAACAAAAGCCTAACCGAACCAATCTCTAGCCGAGTACAGTGGGAGTGATTTCTTCGAAATATTAGATGTAATAAAGACGACGAGAGTGGCCGAAAAGTTGTAAATTTTGGAAATTTCCGTGGACAACACCTGGGGCCATATTCTGGTCACTATCTCTGGTCTCTCGTCTCTCACAAGCCAGTCGCTGATTGGCTAATCATTTGGATTAGCCAATCAGCGACCGGCTTGCGAGAGNTAACATAACATTATATTTTTTTTAATTTATTTTAAAATATAAACAAAATAATAAATAATTTATGTAAATTGATCTTTCTTTTAATTAAATTTTAGATTGTGGAAGGATATTGGAAATGGAATCAGATTCATTTGCATCATATATCAGCCTTTTATATTGGAGTTTATGGAATGTGGAATCTTTATATTTTCATGCAGATGTTTTTATATTCCCAATATGTTGTTTTCCAATAGAAACCTATGAGAAAAGTTTTCAAAGTTTTCAAAATAATAAAAATTAATATATGCATCTTTAATTTTCTGATTTTACACTCTCATAATATTGTGTCTTTTGTTTTTGCTGCTTGGCGGCATGCATCTCCGTGGCCGCTTGTGCAGTATAATATTCAAAAACAAACTTTCCTGCACCCTATTAGCTATCTTGCTGTTTGTTACGTCGGACTCAACTCAGCCACTTCAGACTAAATATACAACATGTAATTTTTTAAGTACTATAATTTCGTATCAACACTTTACTGCGGTATATAGGCCTACTCCTCACTTCCAAACACTTTCTAGTATACCGATTAGAATTAGTGCCGTGGTATTAAAGTATCCGGGCGGACTTTTCAAACATGTTTAACTTAAGGTTTTACCTTTGTAAAAAAGTCGTATTTATATTTATATGTATTTTAAACTATGTTAAAATGTCCGGCGGACACTTTAGCATGCGTGTTAATATGTCGATCTTGTGTAAATGTATCTTCCCTGGAAAAGTAGCTTTGGTTTTGGAACAAAACGTTTAGTCTATACATTATGAAGTCAAAAATAGTAATGGATATAAAGTATAATTTCGACAGAGAGATAAACAAAGAAGATTTATGGTTTTGTTAAATTTGATTCGCATATGTTTTCTCTCTGTTCTCAACTGTAAAAAACATCGAAACAAGTAAACAAATAGGAAGATAACCATTCTCATTCAGATCAGAAGGACGTAAAAATAAGCTTCTCCTAATGACAAAAAAAATCCTTCTTATTGGTTAGAAGCTGACAATCAACGACAACAAAAAAAAATTGAAATTTGAGAAAGAGTCGGAGAAACAGGAATAGAAAATAATACTCTGAACACTAAGATGTCAGATACTGGGCAAGTCCGCTGAGATAGCGAAATGTCATATTCCTCCGGAAAGGACTCTTATATACGAGTTAAGCCTGAGATCGGATAAAAAGTGCAGATAGAGCCAATCCACGACCCAGAAATTCTCAAGGAGACATCCGATTTCCGATTGTTTCAGACCATCCCTGACTGTTACAGTGTTAAGCTGTGTACATTTCCTGTAAATAAATTGTATATACATAATTGACATGAGTGTAGAGGTGTATTTCCAATGAACCTGCATTTCTAACATCTCGAGCCGTGCTATTTAATAAATCAGCTTAAGGAAACGAAAGTTACAGAGAAATCTTTCGAGAGCTAAAGGAGCAGACTTTTTAGGAGCTGATTAAACGTGATAGAATAGTAGAATATTTAACAGGTGAGACATGTCCATTTTGTGTCAGTGATAACGAAAAGAGAAAAGAATATCAGATTTCAGGCTAGATCTCAGGTTCGTCTTAAAAAATAACAGAATATATTCTTAACTATTATAAAACGACAAAAAGCTTTATTTTGAGGATAGGGATGAGTTATTAAAAATTGTAAATGCTAATAACGAATAAAGTCGAAGTCCGACCCTACTGGAGATACACACGGCCCGCATTATCCCCCCATCCCCTCGACCTTCAACCCCAAAATTTATTAGTATCAATCCCCCTAATAAACAAACCACCCTGAAAAATTTCAGTAATTTTGGACAAATAGCACAGGAGTTAGTAAGCTTCAAAGAGGGTTAACAAAATCGTGCCCTATACACTAACATTCATACGTACAGAAATAACCCGAAATTTTTTTGAATTTTTCGACGTTTAAAGGTGTCCTGAGTCAAAAAATGGAAAAATCTTAAGGAGTCATTGACCGATTGCCGTACTTTCCCTCTGTTATATATAACAACCAGGAAAGTAAAATTAAATTTTGGTACTATTAATATGACTTTGAAAAAAGCTACACTATCATTCAATACAGTATTATCATTTTATATTGAAATTATCGAATGTTAGTCAAATATAAATGTTTTCCTTTGTTATTTCAATAGAAAACATAGAACATGAAATTCGGCAAATGAGATTCGGAAAAACACTGATAAGCGAATTTAATAGAGAGGTTGAGGCGCACGTATTTAGCCCAAAACGTGTACGGGTAANAAATTATCGAATGTTAGTCAAATATAAATGTTTTCCTTTGTTATTTCAATAGAAAACATAGAACATGAAATTCGGCAAATGAGATTCGGAAAAACACTGATAAGACAATTTAATATTCTGATATCTCATGTTGAAAATTAATCAATAAATCGTTTCTTATTTCTTAAACTCTTTCCACTCTGCAGGGCCACCAGTGGCCAAGCGGTCTTCATATCCTGAACACTGGGATTTCGGTCCGGAACACTGGTTCGCGCCTTATTCGGACGGGCTGGCCACATGGAGTTTTCCGGGTTTTCTCCACGTCTGTAACGCCGAAATAGAAGCCAGTCTCCCTTAAAAAGACCTTCCGAAAAGTATCTCCCTAGGCAGATCGCCCAAGTGTTGCGTTGCCATAACTTAATTAACAGACATCGTATGTTTGTTTATGAAATTAGTCATAAATAATTAAATGAAAAATCGCGGTTCTCGTATAATATTTTAACAACGTAAATTTTGTTTTCAACCCACAAATTATTTTCTAAAACACGAGAGATTTTTTTGTTTGTTTGTTTTTAGACTGAGCAATTCATATTTATCTCAAAATTTTCATTAAATTGCTAGAAAGGAGTTAAAATAGAATGTACTCGTGTTCCCTTCCTAATTCTTCGGAACATCTGATTCAGAACACTAATAACGGTTCGATGTTTAGTTCCATTTCTCTGTCTCAATCAGAACTGGAACTTAGGAACTTCTTTCATAGCCATTTCCGGTGCACGTGTAGCGCAAAATTCTTTGGATCTAAGTTGAAGATCACGTGCTTTTTGAAACTATGCATCTAGTACCGTTGCAACTTTTCTGAAAAAGTTTCGTTTTTTTTACCATGGGGATTGAGTCTTCCACTTTTGTAGAACCGAATTGTGTGGACCGAAAGAGGATGATGGAGTTTCTTCGTTGTCNAATCTTAGGGAGTCATTGACCGATTGCCGTACTTTCCCTCTGTTATATATAACAACCAGGAAAGTAAAATTAAATTTTGGTACTATTAATATGACTTCGAAAAAAGCTACACTATAATTCAATATTATCATTTTATATTAAAATTATCGAATGTTAGTCAAATATAAATGTTTTCCTTTGTTATTTCAATAGAAAACATAGAACATGAAATTCGGTAAATGAGATTCGGAAAAACACTGATAAGCGAATTTAATAGAGAGGTTGAGGCGCACGTATTTAGCCCAAAACGTATACAGCTAAAGGGTGAACGCCGCCATCTGGCAGTTCTGGACCGTCGATAATGGCGTTTGCTACGTGTAGCTTGGTGAGTACACGATCGGCTTAAACGTCTTCATTTTTTTCTGTTTGGAGTTAAAATTATGATTTATTTTGCTTCCGCCATTTTTTAAACTTATTTCCCGTGAGTCAATGCGCTATGTTCACTGAGTCACGTGATGTTATGAACGTGTGCCTCAACGATTTTTACTTGGACTTGAAACGTGTAACGTGTACTTCTGCTACCCGTAAGTACACGTTTAACGTTTGAACTTGTGCCTTAACCTCTCTAATATTCTGATATCTTATGTTGAAATTAATCAATAAATCGTTTCTTATTTCTTAAACTCTTTCCACTCTGCAGGACCACCAGTGGCCAAGCGGTTTTCATACCCTGAACACTGGGCTTTCGGTCGTGGGTCGCGCCTTACTCGGACGGGCTGGCCACATGGAGTTTTCCGAGTTTTCTTCACGTCTGTAACGCCGAAATAGGGGCCAGTTTTCCTTAAAAACACCTTCCGAAAAGCATCTCCCTAGGCAGATCGCCCAAGTGTTGCGTTGCCATAACTTAATTAATAACAAACAGACATCACATGTTTGTTTATAAAATTAATTTCAAATAATTAAATGAACAATCGCGGTTCTCGAATAATATTTTAACAACGTAAATTTTGTTTTCAACCCACAAATTATTTTCTAAAACATGAGAGATTATTTTTGTTTTTAGACTGAGCAATTCATATTTATCTCAAATTTTTCATTAAATTGCTAGAAAGAAGTTAAAATAGAATGTACTCGTGTTCCCTTCCGAATTATTCGGAACGTCTGATTCAGAACACTGATAACGGTTCGATGTTTAGTTCCATTCCTTTGTGTCAATCAGAACTGGAACTTAGGAACTTCTTTCATAGCCATTTCCGGTGCACGTGTAGCGTAAAATTCTCTGGATCTAAGTTGAAGATCACGTGCTTTTCGAAACTATGCATCTAGTTCCGTTGCAACTTTTCTGAAAAAGTTTCGTTTTTTTTTACCATGGGGATTGAGTCTTCCATTTTTGTAGAACCGAATTGTGTGGACCGAAAGAGGATGATGGAGTTTCTTCGTTGTCTTTACGGCTGTGACTTCCGGAGCGCTGTCTCTTGAACAAGTAACAGTTTTCTGTCATCGGTTTTCCCATGCAGATTACCGCAAATCAATGTCACGCAGTTCAAAATGACGCTTCTGTAACTTCCGTTTGATATGGTCAAAGTCTATTCGCAGTCTCAACTGTGACAGGTATAATCATCATGTACGCGAAAAATAGGAAAATTTTTCTAATACTTTGACTATGTAAATTACAGTGGCGTGCCGTCATTAGAAGCGGAGGAAGCGCCGCTTTCCTTGTATTTTATAAAAGATAAATATAGTGATGCCTCGTATAACGTACTGTACTTAATCCGTTCCAGGTGCACGTCCGTTAAGTGAAAAGTCCGTTATACGAAACGCATTTTTCCATAGAAATACATGTTAAAACATATAATTCGTTCCGCAGCATAAAATAACCGTACTGTACCATGAAAAAAATGAAAATGGAGCAGTCACCAATTATGCCGGGTAGTCAGTTGTTGTGAGGAAGAGGTGGAGGAACACTTACTTCACACATTCATACAGATACAGACTTTTTACACANGTCTCAACTGTGACAGGTATAATCATCATGTACGCGAAAAATAGGAAAATTTTTCTAACACTTTGACTATGTAAATTAGTGTTTACATCAATGTTTTGATCGCGACAAAATTGCTTTTCGATTAGCACAAATCAAATAGAAGATTCTTTTTGAGAGGCGATCAAATCCTCATTCTCTCTAGGACTGACAAACTGACAATTTTCTCTCATCTATCCCAAGTTTGAGAAAATTTTTGGGAGGCGGTTGACCGAAATGATAAGTCGCTTTCCCGACATCACACTCTTCCATTAATTAATGTAGGCTCAATCGTGAGCGCTTCGTGAGGCATAGACGGAACGGTTACACGAAACAAAAACAGTACTGTTGTTCCCTTTCAAAATACACAAAGCTCATATTGATTTGAGTTCCGATTCACGACAATTTTAACATTTATAAGCGCGCTTTTTGCATATAATTTTTATTTTCAGAAAACGTGAATTCTATTAAAATTAACATTCGCTTTTTGTTTCTATGATAATCTCTTCTATCCAGAGAGAAAGTTCATCATTTATACAGTTCGCAAAAACGGACCGATAAAAAATAAAGAATAGAAAACGGTAATCGCTTGTAATCTTGATCTTGGATTGAAGTTGCTATACTATAATTATTTCCGCGATTGATAATCTGCTTGCCCTGGGTCTGCCTTGGGACTGGGCAAAGCTGATGTGAAGGACGAACAGACCCTTAAATGTTTGATTTAATGCCCGGTTTAGAAATACAGATGTAATACTGATTACACAGTACATCTGTATTTCTAAAAAAAAAGAGTAAAAATGGAAGATTCGCCTTACGTGATTACTAATTATACACTTATTTAATCATATTGCGTAGATAATACGCTCTGAAATTTACGCAACTTTAACTAAACTATAAGATTTTGCAGGGCATATATCATTTGAACCCTCAAATCACCTATTAACTATAATGGCCGCCATGGATTCGGCCGAGATTCTCTAATCTAAGTTTCCGTAGGACCCACCAGTGGCATAGTGGATAAAACCAACGGGTTTGCACCTGGCCAATCTGAGTAAAGTTTTCCGGGCTTTCTTCGTGTGTATAGGCCAAGTTTTCGGAGCCATCTTTTTCTTAGCAAATCGCCCGCGTGTTGCGATGCCTTACACCATCAATCCTGAAATTCTAAGTTCCTTTCGTGGGCCCGACAGTACTTGTGATGGGTATGAATAAAAGGCCATCTTAGTGACCAAGGGTGGAAGTTTACACTATCTATCACGTTTTACTATACATACCAAGCACGCGAATCAGTAAAAATGGAGGAGTGCGCCAAAGGATGGAATGCACTAAATACTTCTTAAGTATTCTGAGCTAAAATGGGGTGCGCCGTATAATACGATAATATAATACAGAATTTGCTAACTAATGTAACTTGCCGAAAATGGTAACACGTGTTTCCATTTATCATCATAGAAAAGGGACAAAATGAATTCTTCCTCATCTACATATGTACAATATCGTAAATACAAGTTGCCGCTATTCATACCAAGAGAGGTATTTGCACTGTTTTTGTGGGCAATGCCCAAATTTGGCCACGCATCCACATTCAATACACGTATGAATGTTTAAGTGTCGGTCAGTATCATTGCATAAATGCTCAAAATTAATTAGAACGAATTAA
>NW_019384696.1:692880-696385 GCF_000671375.1 Centruroides sculpturatus | reverse complement strand
AAATATAGTAGTTTGACGATAGAAATTAAATTAATTTACTTATATATAAATCACCTACGTAGGATTTACCAAAATTAATCGTTTTAAGAAACTATTGTTGTTATAAAATCATAAAATAGATAAAATAGATTTCATTTACAAAGTAGAAAAACTCATTTTAACTTCAACTTTACACGTAAAAATTACGAAGATTTGCTCAATATTCCGGATTTTTCTTATTTATAATCAATTTTTATTTTTATTTAATTAAGTAAGTATCGTAATTAATAAAATATTAGCGTGTAATTAAAGCTACGAGCCTCTGATCGGTAACGTTTCTACCATAAGGACATAGTAAGATGTTTTGTTTTCGACTACGAGTGACGTCAAATAAGCAACCAATGAGAAGCGTTTCTTCTCTATGAGGCAACCTGATAATCTAAGACCTTGGGCAGTGGTTGCATGTCATGAGGTTGTGTAAAGCGTTGCGGCGAATTCCGATAGGTGTGTGCGTTTCCTACTCCTATATTTCTTCGTTCCGTGGGTTATGGTGTTCGTTTATTCTAAATATTATCTTTGCGCATTAGTTTTCGGTACTGACGTTGACCGATTATCTAACGTTTTTCCTAAGGTTTTAACTGTTAAAAATTTTGACTAATCTTTGTGCCGAACGCGGATTCCTATGGAGTTTCACCCTTTCCTAATTCATTAGGTTATTCTCCGCCGTTTCATCTACGCTCCTGATAAAACTGCTATTTTGCTAGTCAATTATTCAATCGTTTCTTTCCTAATGCTTACCTTTAGAGCTTTTGAGAATGAAGCAATGTCATGCGTCATGTTTAATGTTCTCACCTATATTTTGAAAAACTGAACTCGAAGCTTTTTCGCCTAGCTTCCGCTGTTAGCACTATTTTATAGTGACGTTTTCTTGCTCAGTCACGCCGATTTATTCTATCATTGTCGCACCTGCGAGCTTGCACTTGGTTAACTAAAGCATTTTTGCGGGGTCAGCCAGCTAAGCTGGATGTTTGTTTGCTCGATACTTTTTAAGGAATCGAATAAGTCGTAATACCCTTACTTTCACCGAAGAAAGCAAGTATAATTCTTCCGAAGGACAAAGAAGGAAAGAGAACCGCTACCTAACTCGCGAGTTCGCGCCAAAGTGTATGTCTCAGCATTTATCGTTCTAACCCATTTTTAGCACAATTTCTGAGCGAAATTTCGATGTCCACTTCCTCAACAATAGCGTGGGCCCGCAGATTTTTGCAAACACTGCGTTTAAAATTGCGCTTCTGACAACCGTGTAAAGTTCCCAATAGGGGTAGAAATATGTCAAGATGTCGAGGGATCGCGAAGAGTCGTATGTGGGCGATCGGCACTGAGACAGATTCTACGGTTACAAGAAACCGTTTATTTGACACGAAAGATGTTTTACAAGGTTTTCGCGATCTTGGAAGTTGTAAGTCGATGGCGGCCTCGGAGTCTTCCTTTCCTTTCCAAGATAGTCCCAAATGAAAGAGTGTCTCAAGTTCGTAATGACAGTTCCCTCGACGTCTCGACGACTCTGGGAAGATGTGGTCGACTTCCGGTGTTGGGAAGATGTCGATCCGAAATCGGGAGACGGAGACGAAGATGGGCACGAGACACACACACACGCAATTCGCCAAACACTGGAAAATTTCGGGAGAAGAAGCCGTCGCGTCCTTGAATTCCCGAGGTTTTATTAATTTAATTTCCGACCTCGATTGCCCATTCTGATTGGTGACTTTTCCTCGTTCTCAAATTTTCTAAGTGGCTGACCACTAGTTACTATGCGTAAAAAATTATTTTAACGCGAATTTTAGTGAGGATTCAAACCTGTCCAGAGCCTCACAGAAGCACGACATATCCAGAACGGATCACCTAGAAAAATTCCCAGAGTTTTTTCACAGCTTGGATTCGATTTTAGGCTCCCCAGTGCAGTAGGCTAACTCTATTACTTCGAATATCCTGCAATTTAGGCCCAATCAATCTGGTTGACTTTTGGATTGACGGGCGGATGGCCGAGCGGTCAAGCCTACCTCTCTGGGGGACCCGGAATCGAATCCGGATGGGTTGAAAAATCCCCAGTAATTTTTCGGGGCCGAACGATAAGGGACGGAGGCCGGATATGTCGGCCTTCATCCCTCACCACCCGGCTGCCCCATTGTGGGCCTGGTCGAATCCAAAATGGGCCTGCTATAAGAGGCCCTCTTATTGCTCACAGGGCTGAAAGAGTAATAATAAAAATAAAAAACGCGGAAAGAGTAATAAAAAAAAGGGCGGAAAGAATTTAAAAAAGAAAAAAATAGAATGTCGATTTCATTTATGATAATGATTTTTAAATATTTTTATTATTGATATTAATAAATATTTTGCAATAATAGTTAACTAACTTTAAATATTTGGAACGAAGACGAAAATTTCATTATTATTATTATTATTTTTTTTTTTTTTTACTCTTTATTCGACAAGTCTTATATACGCTGCAGAGGGCGCACCGTTCTCTATTGCCCATCGGCTTCAGCATGAGTAGTTGACAATCTCGTTATTGTGACAAGTCGCGTTGTGTTAAAAAGAAAGTGAAAATGGCGGGAACTATATTAGAGAACTTAAGCGGTAAAAAACTAGCTGTTTTGGTCAGCTTCATTTTAATATGCCAAGTGATCTGTTTTCTCATAGGTGGATGCATCGGTGAGTACAAAACATTGCCTTTATCCTCATCAAATATCAAAAAATGCTTAATTAATTACACGAGATCGCGCTTTAAAAATAAAAATAAAAGTATATACATTGTCTTGATGCATATTTGAAATATGCNCAAAAATACTGACGGCTAGAACGGATTAATTGTATTTGCATTAATTTCTATGGGAAAAATTGCTTCGGTTAACGAACAATTCGGTTAACGAACGGACTCGTGGAACGGATTACGTTCGTTAACCGGGGTTCCACTGTACCCTGCACTGAGGTGATGTACGTAATAAACAAGGGAGCAATCCGAATCCCAACGGGAGCTCTGTACTTCAGATATACAGTGGGACCTCGGTATACGACCTTAATCCGTTCGTGGTGTTTGGACTTATACCGAATAGGACGTATACCATACCAACCTTTTCCATAAGAAGTAATGTAAAAATGATTAATCCGTTCTCATGTAAACAAAAATGGCTGGCTTTAAACACCTCGCTTTCCTCGCTAATTTCTGCTTGATTTTTCATGAAATCAGCATGTATCCTTTTAACTTTCTCGCAAATAATTTCTTCCGATACGCCGTCGCTGGCACACTGTTTTTCATTTATCCAAAGCAAAAGCAATTTCTCGACATGATCTAATGTCTTCGATCTCTGTTTAGAAATTGATTTAACCCCTTTCGCAACGTTAGCAAATTTAATAATGTCTTTATTTTTCACGATTGTCGATATCGTCGTTCTCGGAATACGGAATGCAACAGTTAAATCTCGTTAAATCTCGAACACGCGTGCCACCTTCATATTTCTCAACAATC
>NW_019384696.1:654460-690926 GCF_000671375.1 Centruroides sculpturatus | reverse complement strand
CACAAGAAATAGAGCACACAAAAAATATAAAACAATAAATAAAACAAAACTAAATAATGTGAAAAACTAAAACAAATCTTAAATTTTTATTAATAAAAAATATTTAATACACAACAATAAATTTTAGTTTTTCTAGAAAAGTTTGAACAGTTTGTTTATAAATTTAAAATATTGAAATTTGTTTTATTAAATGTCTAACAAAAGTTGTTGTAAAATAACAATATTACCTTTAAAAAAAGAATTGTCAACAAGACTATGTCTTGTTTATAAAATCGTACTGCTTGCTGTGTTACCAACTTAGAGGTATGAAGGAGTACATGTCAGGAGTTGCAATTTGGCACAGAGTATTAAGTGCCCAAATCATACGCGCATAAAAATACCTGACTTGTAGCTACTCGGGATCGAGAACCGAGTGAAAGTAAAATATAAAATGGCTACTCTCTCTACAAACAGGCAAACCCAAGGACTATATACTACATATATGTAGTATAAACTACATATAAGGACTATATATGTAGTTTAAAGTCCTTGAGGCAAACCGAAGTCAGGTGGTGAGAGTACCACCCACAGTCGTTCAAGGAAATGGACTCTGACCCTAGGACTGAGCATGTAGTATTTTCTTTCTTAAATAAAAATTTGTAATCTAATTTTGTAAATTTGGGAGTGCTTCAAATAGGACATTAAAACAGGGTTTTATGTCGTTACAAGTAGGTTTTTTTAACGTTGTCTAGTATAGTAAAATCGTGGGACCAGTAAAAATTTGACGTTATAATCAGGTTAAACTGTATATTGTTTGTGCAAAATAAAAAAAANCCCTTATTAGCTTTATAAATTTTGAGTGTTTCAAAATATTTTTTGTGTTAAACAAAATACAATATAGTAGGCAATGTATTGAGTGAATGTATCTCTTATTATTTTTTTTTTTTTTTACTCTTTATTCGACAAGTCTTATATACGCTGCAGAGGGCGCACCGTTCTCTATTGCCCATCGGCTTCAGCATGAGTAGTTGACAATCTCGTTATTGTGACAAGTCGCGTTGTGTTAAAAAGAAAGTGAAAATGGCGGGAACTATATTAGAGAACTTAAGCGGTAAAAAACTAGCTGTTTTGGTCAGCTTCATTTTAATATGCCAAGTGATCTGTTTTCTCATAGGTGGATGCATCGGTGAGTACAAAACATTGCCTTTATCCTCATCAAATATCAAAAAATGCTTAATTAATTACACGAGATCGCGCTTTAAAAATAAAAATAAAAGTATATACATTGTCTTGATGCATATTTGAAATATGCATTGGGTGCATTGCTTATCAGTTTCATTATTTTGAAATTGATTAATTTACAGTCATAATAATAAACACGTGTTAACCAATTTAATAAGAAAAAAAGTCATTTTATCTGCTATTATTTAGGTAAAATTTTGAAAAATCAAAAGATTTTTCTTTATCACTTAAAATCTCGGGTTAAAATTCTTAAAGCAGACGTCTTAGATTGATGTAAAGGATAAAAATAATCGCATATCTGTCTGATAGGAATGACCTTCATATTTCATATTATTATTAGATACAAATCTAATTTTCATGTCTATTAAATGTTATGGTTTTAATTCTGAATACTTGCAGACAAAAGTTAAATGTCAACTACCAGAATATCCATTATCTTAGAACAGGTTTTGATTCATTGCCTGAGGTGTTAGTGTTTAAACCATGTTGTCTTTTGTTAAAGTTAATTTAATTTTTATTTAACTGAGATAAACTTTCTTTTGTTTAGAAAACGTCAAAGATTTTCTTATATTTTGATCCATAAGTTTTCAAAAATAAATTTAATAACACATTTGTTTAACATTGGAAATATTTACAATTAAAAAATACCATACTTAAATGTTTACAAATTTAAATAAATAATTGTATATAAACAAATTGTTTGATCTTTGGTTCTATTTATTATTTATACTTTCAGTTTTTCAAACTAATAATAATTTGATTTCATTTAAAAATTGTATATTTGTTTAGATTTTAGTTTACTAAAATTCAGTTTGATATGGCAAATAGGTAAATTATTTTTAGAATAATATTGATAATCAATAATTTATTAATAATATACAAAATATTAAAATATTCATCTTTTATTCAAAATACATTACTTTCTAAGATAATTTCAAAAGTATTTCAGACTCTACAGTAAATTCTATAGTGATTATTAGGAAAATCTGTTAACTACATTTGTTTTACATTTAGTAAATCAAATTAAATATAAACTTTAAACTGAGAATACTTGGATAATTAGATAATTTTTGAAACAAATTACATTTACAGTAATTAGATATCAAATATTCATAAGATTTTTTAAACCTTTTCTGATTCTTTAAAATGTTTTGAATAAAATAATAAAAAATACAAGTATTCTTATTTCAACATTAAAGATGTTTGATTTGCTTTATTGTTGACAGAAATGTGTTCCTTTCATAAAATGAACTCGTTCCAAAGCCAATATTTTTAAAACCGTTAAATAGCTCTTACGAATCATATTTTTTGTGTAAATTTTTGTTACTTGTTGGTTTCTCCCTTCAAATAATGAAAAATGTATGACAATAAATATATGTACAGTACACTATATGTTATAAATAAATTAGATGTTTTAATTTAACTCTTTAAGCTCTGAAAATTACTTTTTTCTATGTGCCTAGAGATGAATTTGTTTTTACTCCTCAGGCTACAAGAATTTGCATAGCAAAAACAGTCAAATGATTTCCCCTTTGGCAGTTTTCATCTGGAATGGATTAAGCTGATTATGGCAAATTTTGCATTTAAAGAGTTAAAATCTCTTAATGACTGACAGTAGTTTTAATTGATCTGTTTCTATAAATAATCTGAATATGTTAAAGGCAATTAAATGGTAATTTTCAGTAAATTTTTATATTATTATGAAAAGTTTTAAGTAATGCAAATTTAGTAATTATTGTTGATTATTCTCATGGTGAATAGTAATCATTACAAAGTTTTTTCTCTCAGATTTTCCTAATTAATATACATATTGAAAACACTCTTCATAATGATTTTATGACTTCCATTTTATTATTTAAAATAATCTGAGGTTATAATGTATAATATACAAAATGAAACTTTTTATCTTTTATTGACTGTTCTGAGTCATCTCTTATTTTTTTTTTAATAAACAGTTTTATTCTGTTTTAAGAATCAAATCAAGTGCTTTGCTTGATAAAAAGAAAATTTCTGATGCACAATTTTCTAATTTTTAAAATCAACAAATTCAGAGAAAACTGGCATTATTTTATAAAACATAGAAAACAAATTGCTTTTTTTTTCTGGAAGTCAAAATTGTTTATTAAAACAGAAGTGTTTTCAATTTACTTTAGGTCATAATCAGCTTTATAAAAAAGGTTGAAAATGGATGTCAATTAGGACACTAACAGTATTGAATAAAATATTTAAAATTATAAATGTATAAGTTACAAAAATATAGAAAGCAAATAAAGTCAAACATCATATTTCAATTAGAAAACTATATAAATAAATTATAAAATTTATAAATATCTAAAAATATGTCAAAATAATTTAACCTAAACAAAATAGAAATACTTTTTAATATAACTATAATTTGTAATCAATGACAATTGTGGAAAGCTATTTATAGACAAGAAGGGCATGTTATGAAATTTTAAGTTAACTAAAAAGATTTATAAATAGCACAAGTTATTTGAATTTGGAAATGAAGCATTTCACTCTACACTAGAATATAAAGATTAACAGAGTTTAGAATTGTAGATCAAACTTTGTCTAATGTTTTAGAAAATTGGATGATGCTCAGTGATTAAAAAAAAAAAACTTCTATTATTTAATCTAACTTTTGTATTATTTTGTTAGACACAAGATATTTAGTAAGTAATATCAAAAAACCTTAAATCCAGTAAAACTAGAATATTTTTGATCATGTTATATGGCCATTTTCAGGTTCAATAATGGAAGAAGAGGATGTATTTTTGAAATTAGAAACATTTGAAAATTACAAATTTACAGTTAGTCACATGCATAGGAGCATAAAATATATTAAATAAAACATAGAAAATAGGAATAGATAATCAATAAGAAAAATATTAAATAAAAAATGAAATAATAAATAATTACACTGATATATATAAATATTGTGTGTAAAAACATAAATACAGCAAAATGGTAATAAAAAGAACTGTAAAACTTCTCCAGACATCTGACATGACTGCTGAATCTTTAAGGTTAATTGCAGTCCCTTATTAGCTTTATAAATTTTGAGTGTTTCAAAATATTTTTTGTGTTAAACAAAATACAATATAGTAGGCAATGTATTGAGTGAATGTATCTCTTCCAACCTTCTTGAATGACCCTTCTTGAATGTATTTCTTCCAACTGAATCTTACATTTCCTATTCCATCCTCTTACCCCTGGTCTCACATATGAGACCACATTATTGCCACTCCCAAAAACACTCAAAAACTTGAAGTAAGTGTCTTGAACTACTTAGTGTCAGAAATTTCCACTTACATTCAGCAATAAGAAAGCTTTAAAGGCCATAGAAACCTTACAACTGGTGTCAGTTAGGCCATTCTTTGCCACCACATTATTAACTGCACCATCAAGAAGACAATGAACTCAAATTATTCAGTATTTCAGGAGTGTTTTGCAACAAAACAACAGAGTTATTTATGTTTATTTGTTATGCACTGCATAGTCTGAATTTTATAGGAATGGAAATATAAATATCTTTGAAACACTTTGGCTTGACAAGTTCAAAATCATAGCATGTTTCATAATGGTTCTTTTTGGACTTTGGGCTGATTGCATTTAACATTTGAATGGTATTTTCCATTGTATTAACACACCTAGTTTCATCTGATGGTTTTGTGTCAACAACAGAACCTTCTCAAATTTTTGATAGTCATGTAAGATTAGTGTTGGAAGATAGTGCATAACATTGCATTGATTGAATTGCCTATGAAATTCTCAATTATTAAGCATGCCTTCACCCATTGCT
Organism: Centruroides sculpturatus; assembly: GCF_000671375.1. NCBI lineage: Eukaryota > Metazoa > Arthropoda > Arachnida > Scorpiones > Buthidae > Centruroides > Centruroides sculpturatus. Next base: position 685,900 of record NW_019384696.1, on the reverse strand, counting down.
TTCATATGTTGGACACTATACAAGAATTATAACATATTAAACATGTCTTGGTAACTCATGTATAACATTTCACTGATCACCAAGCTTGCCCACACCTTTGAAAGAAAAATAGCAATAGAGGTGTAATTAAACACACAAACAAGAAAATACATCATCCTTTATTACAAACCACAACTCCACTGATTATACACAAAATAGCTAGAGATTTAAATCTGGATCTTACTTATAATTGTAAGATAACTAATACCTATTCAGTGGATGTCACGCCAATACTTATACTGACTCAAAAGAAAAATTTACACAAAAAGTTGTTAAGGAACATTTTATTTTCCTGCAAGCACTTTCTATGCAGTAATGGTCATCGTCCTAAGGCAGAAACAGAATCAAACAGATTTTTAAATTGAAATAAGAACAGCATTAACAATTTAGAACATAACATTTAGAACAAGAAAACTTAAATTGAAATAGCGTAACGACACACATACGCCTTAATTCCCTCCACTTACTCTGCATGTTAAGGTGCATGTGCGTCATTACATGTATTTCAATTTAAGTTTTAAGTTTTCTTGTTCTAAATCTTGTTATGTTCCAAACGGTTAATGCCGTTCTTATTTCAATTTTAAAATCTGTTCGAAATCAGTTCGATTCCGTTTCTGCCTGAGGACGTTGCCCATTACTGCGTCAAAAGCACTTGCAGGAAAATAAAATGTTCCTTAACACCTTGTTGTGTAAATTTTTCTTATAACTGTAGCCTCAATGTAGTTAGGTTACTCATGACTGGAGATACTTTCAACAAATACATGTTCCAGGGATATACAGGATCTCCTTACACTGTTTAAAATTTAACAAATACCTTGCCTACACTATTGGTTTCTCATGGATTTGTAGATGCCATAGAACAAAAGACCATAAACAATATCTCCAAAGCAAACCACGTCACTGTGCTGGCTCAGTTTGCCTCCGAGCCCAGGGTGTCCCCATTGGGAGGAAGCTAGACTAATGCATAAAATTTTTGATTGAAATAAATTCAGTATCATTGAAGTTATGGAAATTTATAAGGCCACTCTCAAAGAACATTGTATTAATTAATAATGATAGAATTTCTCTACCACAAGTATGGCATTTTATATTATTCCTATCATTCTGGAGCCTTTGTATACATATAGTATCTATAAAATATTAGGTAAATGTTTACCTTAGTAGACCCGATGGAAGCTCTTCCAGAATCTCGACAACATGTGCCAGATGAATTACGATGTAGGTGGTGCTGATTAAAAGTTTTTATTATGCAAAATTTTGAGTTTGAGATTATTTGCTGCTAATGCATGTTGGTGAGAATTTATAACAGTCTTATGAATTTTGAAACTTTATTGTTTTTTATAGAATTTACAACTGTAATTAATATTAGTTGTATTAATAGTAATATAACCAAAATAATGTCGGAAATTGAGAAAATTTGAGAAGAATTTTGGAAAAGTGCACTTCAATGGATTTTTATCGCATGATGATATCTGTAAGTAACGAATCTAAATTTAAAGTTGGTGGTCCAGGAAAAATAGTTGAAATTTACTAAATACACTACTAAATTATTAAATTTTCTTTTACCAAATACATTTTCAACAGAAAATGTATTTGGTAAAAGAAATAATGAAAAAATAAGGATTTTTAAGGGAATTTGCTATGTTGCCTGAGGCATATGTTGGCAAGGTAATGCATGCTGTGTACACAAAGTGTGTGACAGACTGGATGGTCACACTTCAGTTAGGTTAGGCTGGTTAGGTTAGGTGTGTGTACTGCCCTTGAACCCAGCAAACAGAAGAAAGGAATACCTAAAAAGAAAAAAAGAAAATGTCTACTAAAAATGTAGTTAACTTAACCTAACCAAACCAACCTAATAATAAGGAAAAATACGAATTTTGAATCATCTAAAAGTGCAGTTAAATCATGTTTGAAGGGAAAAGGTGAATTTTCTACAACTTGTGAAGAAAGGGAAATGAAAATGTGTAAAAAGTGAGTTTAATATTATTGTTTTTAATACAGTTTATTGTAATAATTGCACTATAATGTATTTAGTTTTTGTATATTTTGCCATTAGCCATCTTGTTTGTGGACTTTGCATTCACAAACAAGATGACAACTGGAAATACGGCCATCGAGGGTACCATGGTAAAAATTTACCAAATATTAATAGAATAATTTTAAAATTTTATCTTGCATCAGAGCACATATTGAATGCTCCATTTTTGAAAGTTTTGTAACTTATTTGATAAATAGAATAATTGATGAAGTCCCATACAGCTGAAAATTTTTGTTTTTACATTAAAATTTGTGTACTGGAGTTGGTTTTTTTTTCTTCTTCTGAGCTTCTTTTAGCAAACCCATTATGGGTTTGGCCAGGCCCACAATGGGGCTACTGGATGGTGAGAGACAGGGCTTGACCTATCCAGGTAGACCACCTCCTGAAAAATTCCTGGGGAGTTTTTGATCTGTCCGGATTCTATCCCAGATCCCCCAAGCAGTAGGCTGCCACCTTGACTGCTATCTGTGTACTAGAGTATATACAATTAGTGTTTTTGCTTTTGAGTTCAAATGTCATTTCTCTATTGGTGAGAGCCAAAAAGTTCAGAAAGTGATAGGAGAGAATTCCATTTCAATAGCCCTATATGTAATTTTTTAAATGCATTTCACTGTATGCAATGTTCATATAATTACTGTATAACAAATTTTCTATCTAACAGATATTCTAGGACATTTTGAATTTTGTTTATAATTTAGAACCTGAAGATGGCTACATTTTTAAATACTTAGGGTACATAAAATATTTATTATCAGTTTAAATTATAAAATTGAACAAAATCTTTACAAAATAAATTTACTCTGGTATTTATATATAAATACCAGAGTAAAGGAAGCTAATTATGTATTTTATTAATAATAGTAAAAGTGCTAAATTTGTATTTTTGATATGTTAAAATATTTAATATAAACTTGAATTTAGGAAAAATGTTTCAACCAAACTTGTAATTATGAAATATTATATAATAATACATTTTTTATTTATACTTTTTCAGTTTATGTTTTAATTAATATTTCTTGAAAATATTTAATTTATTTTATTTTTTAATCTCTAGCACCTTCACCTTCTAATGCAGATATGGTTCTCAGTACAAAATGTGTTCTGGATAAACCTATTAATCCTGGAGAATATGATGATGTATGGCATATCCCTCGTGGTAAAAATGGAGTACCCATTAACTGTAACAAAATAGAAGAATTGGATGATCCAAAAATAATAAGAAACCATGTTTCTCCAAATCAGATAGTTTTTGCAGTTCAAGTTCCTTTAGCTAAAGAATCTGTTCAGTTAGATTATTCAAGATGGATGCAAAATCTGATAGCAGTTCTTCATCCGGATATAGTTCACAAAAAGTACAATCCACTTTGTAAGTAATTTTTATGAGAATTTATAGTTATATTTTCTTTCATATTAGTAAACTGTAGGAAAATTTATTTAATTCATTTATTGAAACACAATTTTTGTAGTGTAATTTAATTTTATAAAAAATAGCTCTATGAATTATTTATAAATTATTAGAAATTACATTGGATTATTATTCACTGAAATTTATGTAATAGTTTTTTTAAAGCCACATTCATTTACAGGTACTCTATCTCATAGGGACATACATTTTGAGCATTTTATGCCCTCTTCAGTTCAATTTCTTAATAAGTTCCTACTTAACATCATATTCAATATGGTATTTTGCATTGTATTATTTTCTCAAATAAAAAAGAGTATTCTAAATTATATATATATATTTCATTAAAATAGTAGACTTCTCAACAATTTAAATTAATATTATATGAATGGAAGATAATTTAATTAGAACTACAGTCAAAATTCCACATTATGAACTATATAGCAAATTTCTCTGTGTAATGAATTTTTACATTGTACATTGCTCTTTCAGCCAAAAATATATAATAACAAATTAATTTTAAAATTAGCCAATGATGAAAAACTTACAGTAAATTGTTCTAGAACCTGTGTTTATATCAATGTACAATTACATTCTTAACATAAGTGTGAAGCATATTATGAAGAGAGAACATTTTTTAATTGTTTTTAATAAATTTTTTAATGAAAATTTAGTTAAATTAACTTTGTAAGAATTTTAACACGTTAATGTAAATTTACTTAAAATTAAAATTGTTATTACTATATATTACATTTATATTAATTTAATTTACATAAAATAACAAAAACATTATGTTAAAATAATACTTCATTTACCAAAAAATTAATTTCCATATACAGTAGAGCATCATTTATCCAAATCAATTGGGGACTGGGGTTGTTCAGATAACCAATTATGTATGAAAAAATATATTAACCTATCCCATGTTGAAATTTTTCTCCGTTGCGTGTCGCTTCACGTTGAATTTTTGTCAATGTTAAGCCTAACGAAAATTTTTATAATAATAATTGTGGCTATTGTATCATTAAAAATTATTTTTTTATTTTGTACAAACAAAATAAATATATTGAAAAATATAAAAACAAACAAAATTATATTTTAGAAGTTAATCTAGTATCAAAAACGTTTGATTCAGTACAACATGTTTTAGTTAACATTTTATTCAATATACAGTGAAACTTCTATATAACAAGTCACTGAATCCTGAAAAAAATTCACTATAGGGAAATATCATTACAGTAAAGCATCATTTATCCGAAAGCGTTCCAGTTGGCAAATTTTAATTTCCGCTAGTGCTATGGCATTGCAAGACTTAAGTAACTCAAGACTTTGGCTGTCTTGAGTTACTCCAATATTTTTTCTGTTGGTGTGTGTGTTTTAGCTGGCAGCACTGACACTATTGTGTGGTGTTTTTCTGACACACAGTCCTCACACAGTCCTCAGAAAAACACCACACAATAGTGCCAGTGCTGCCAGCTAAAACACACACACCAACAGAAAAAATATTGGAGTAACTCAAGACAGCCAAAGGTTGCAGTGCCATAGCACTAGCAGAAATTAAAATTTGCCGACTGGAACGCTTTCGGATAAACTACGCTCTACTGTAATGATATTTCCCTATAGTGAATTTTTTTCAGGATTCAGTGACTTGTTATATAGAAGTTTCACTGTATATTGAATAAAATGTTAACTAAAACATGTGTATGGACTGAATGAAAAATTTGTATGACAAATAGAAACATTGCTANAATATTTAATTTATTTTATTTTTTAATCTCTAGCACCTTCACCTTCTAATGCAGATATGGTTCTCAGTACAAAATGTGTTCTGGATAAACCTATTAATCCTGGAGAATATGATGATGTATGGCATATCCCTCGTGGTAAAAATGGAGTACCCATTAACTGTAACAAAATAGAAGAATTGGATGATCCAAAAATAATAAGAAACCATGTTTCTCCAAATCAGATAGTTTTTGCAGTTCAAGTTCCTTTAGCTAAAGAATCTGTTCAGTTAGATTATTCAAGATGGATGCAAAATCTGATAGCAGTTCTTCATCCGGATATAGTTCACAAAAAGTACAATCCACTTTGTAAGTAATTTTTATGAGAATTTATAGTTATATTTTCTTTCATATTAGTAAACTGTAGGAAAATTTATTTAATTCATTTATTGAAACACAATTTTTGTAGTGTAATTTAATTTTATAAAAAATAGCTCTATGAATTATTTATAAATTATTAGAAATTACATTGGATTATTATTCACTGAAATTTATGTAATAGTTTTTTTAAAGCCACATTCATTTACAGGTACTCTATCTCATAGGGACATACATTTTGAGCATTTTATGCCCTCTTCAGTTCAATTTCTTAATAAGTTCCTACTTAACATCATATTCAATATGGTATTTTGCATTGTATTATTTTCTCAAATAAAAAAGAGTATTCTAAATTATATATATATATTTCATTAAAATAGTAGACTTCTCAACAATTTAAATTAATATTATATGAATGGAAGATAATTTAATTAGAACTACAGTCAAAATTCCACATTATGAACTATATAGCAAATTTCTCTGTGTAATGAATTTTTACATTGTACATTGCTCTTTCAGCCAAAAATATATAATAACAAATTAATTTTAAAATTAGCCAATGATGAAAAACTTACAGTAAATTGTTCTAGAACCTGTGTTTATATCAATGTACAATTACATTCTTAACATAAGTGTGAAGCATATTATGAAGAGAGAACATTTTTTAATTGTTTTTAATAAATTTTTTAATGAAAATTTAGTTAAATTAACTTTGTAAGAATTTTAACACGTTAATGTAAATTTACTTAAAATTAAAATTGTTATTACTATATATTACATTTATATTAATTTAATTTACATAAAATAACAAAAACATTATGTTAAAATAATACTTCATTTACCAAAAAATTAATTTCCATATACAGTAGAGCATCATTTATCCAAATCAATTGGGGACTGGGGTTGTTCAGATAACCAATTATGTATGAAAAAATATATTAACCTATCCCATGTTGAAATTTTTCTCCGTTGCGTGTCGCTTCACGTTGAATTTTTGTCAATGTTAAGCCTAACGAAAATTTTTATAATAATAATTGTGGCTATTGTATCATTAAAAATTATTTTTTTATTTTGTACAAACAAAATAAATATATTGAAAAATATAAAAACAAACAAAATTATATTTTAGAAGTTAATCTAGTATCAAAAACGTTTGATTCAGTACAACATGTTTTAGTTAACATTTTATTCAATATACAGTGAAACTTCTATATAACAAGTCACTGAATCCTGAAAAAAATTCACTATAGGGAAATATCATTACAGTAGAGCNCTTCCAGCATATATAAGCTAACTATATAACCATCGACGGTTATTACAATATATGTTATATATCGGGCTTAGCAATGTTTGTATATATTACGCATTGCTGGGGCTTGCGATGGCCACTTGAGTGCCGTGTGGGACGTGGGTACTGAATGTGTCCCCAGCCGGTGTTGTAATAACCGTCGATGGTTATATAGTTAGCTTATATACACTGGAAGAGGAGATTGGACTGGAGGTCCAGATAGCATAACTGGCAATGCATCTGCACGGTAAGCAGGAGTTGTGGGTTCAAGTCCCGCTCCAGGCCGGCTTTTTCTCCCAGCGGTTCTAAATTATTTAAATTAATCAATTTATTTATAATTATTAATGTTAATAAGAGATGGCGCCTAGCTTACCTCTAGAGCCAAATTGGTTACGTAATTCATTTAGTAATTAGCCTTAAACTAGCCCGATAGATTTTCGGCATACAGTTGGTGTTTAGTTTTGTATGACAAATTTTAATAGTTGTGAAAGACAGGTAAAATAAGGTGCAGTTTATGAAATATATTTTTAAAAATAACATGGTGATGAGAGTCCAGTAAATAAGATTAAATAACTAGAAATATGCTGTTAGATTTTAAAATTTGTGGAGTGTTAATTAATGATCTAAATAAATAGGCATTACATAACAGTTTTAATTTATTGACATAAAACAAGACAAAAAGAATTAAAAATAATTAGTTTATAAGATAAGTTGCAAAATGATACAGTCACTCCCAGTTCATAAAAGTTTTCCATTTACATTGTACTGAGTTAATATGCAAATTAGGTAATGAGGTATTTTTATGAAATTTTCCAGAATAAAATTAGTTGAACAAGTTTTTGAGGTGTAAAAATAGCTTCATTAAGAGTCAGAAAGCAGAATTTTCTGAGTTTGAGACAAAATATTACAATTTTTAAACTCAAAGGATTATCATGTAGAGAAATAATAAGAAGGATTGGTCATACTCTGTGTGTGATAAATAGCTTTTTGAAATTTGAAAAGCTATATGGGATGAAGAAGATATCTAGTAGACTAAAAGCTTACACCTATGCAAGAGAGAAAAATAATTAAGAAACTCAATTCTGGTCATCTTGCATAACTGTTCCATGGTCCAGATATTAATATTCATAAATTGTCTTATCAAGAGTTTCAACTCATAGCAAAATCCTAAAGTACAAAAGGAAACAGCAACAGCCTTGACTTACAGAACAACACAAGAACAGAATGGCCTGAACAAACAAATATATATCTCGGAAGAAATGAATGGAGAAAAGTCATCTTTAGTAATGAGAAATTCAACCTAGATGCTCCCAATGGCTTGGCATTTTATTGGCATGAAATTTAAAAAGAGAAACAGATCTCTAAGCAATAGTAGAAAGGATGATCTGTGATGGTTTGGGGTGGCTTTGGTTATAGTGATAAAACAAATTTCTTATTTCTTACGGGTTGAATGAATGCTACTGAATACCAAAACCTCATGCAATAACTGAATAAAAACCTCGCTTTTGCCATTTATGGAGTTGACTGAGGGACAATTCTGGACATTTCAGCAGGACAATGAAACCATACATGTTTCATAGTCTACATAAAAGTTGTCCTTGGAGAATAGAATTTGTTATAGAATGGCCATTCAATTCATCAAACTTAAATCCTATGGAGAACTTCTGAAAACTTTGTGAAGGATTATCTATGCTAGTGTAAATAGTACAAAAACATTGAAGAACTGAAGATGGGAAGTATCATTATGCTATGAAATAGTTGTTTAGTATGAAATAGTCCAGAAAAAATAACTGTTACTTATTATATGTAGTTTATATACAAAAAATTTGTTAATTTTTCTAGAAAAATTACATTTGCAGTAATTTATGAGCCTAGTTTTATTAAAACATTAATAAAACTATGCTGAAAAAAATAGTTGTCATATCATTTTGCAACTGACTTTAATTATTATAAATAATGCAAAGTTAAATAAAATTTTTAATGAAAATTTGTACTTTATAAGAAAACATTGTTTCATAAAAACTTCAGTTGAAAGTTACCTTTATATTACTATAAATAAAAACAGATGATTTATAAAAATAGCTGATAAAAAAAATAATGATTTAAAAGATAAATAAAATAAAAAAAGATGATTTATACTGTATATCTTCTATTTGGCTCTTCGTTTGGATTTCTTCAGCTAGAGGTTAGTATTATATATGTATATTATTTTTATCCTGAATAAACTAATAGTACAATAAGTGATTGGTTAATGAACAGTTCAGACTGCAAACAAGTTGGACAATGAACACTTTCGTGAAAGATTTTTATGTTCGGACAACGAACACATCACAGAACTAATATAAGAAGAAGCAATGTAAAATAATGAATACCAATGGTCTTCCCTTGTCTCCAGGTGACAATTCAAAACCTTTGGGGTGTGGGAGATGTTGACATCAATGCTCAACCTGATACTGATCAGTTAGTATTCTTCTGAACTTTGAAACTCTCCCTTGTAATTCCAGCCTTTTGTTTACCTTTCTGACAGAAAGAATTTTTTATAGTCTTTATAAGATTGTCAGACACTTGTTAAGTTTTGCATCGGTTTTTATTTTCAAAAGATGAAAGTTTAACTGTCCCATCAGCTATTCGTTAATGTTTTAATGCCAAATTTTGAATTCTGTCTGGACCTCAGATTTAAATAATGTTTTTGTGCAATAGTTGATTTCTGTTCTCTGCATTTCTGTAAGTGCTTTTCTGAATTTTTTATTTGAAAAAGAAACTGATAATATTATGGAGCATAAAAAGAGTGGAGTGTCAAGAATTGTGCTTAACATAGAAACCAAATAGAGTGGGCAGAAGATGTTTGATGTTGCTAGACAGTATGGCTTGAACAGGTCTACAGTACAATCTTAGCTAAGAAAGATATCATCAAAAAGCTCAAGCAGTTAAAGGAGTAACGAAAATCACATCTGAGAAACAAAGATGTGTCATCCATGAAAAAATGGAGAAATTGTTTGTAATTTGGATAAAAGAAAGGAAAATGAAGAATTGTAACTAGTATGATTATCATTCAAGAGAAAGCTAAAGAAATTTTTGGAGAACCGAAGAAACACCAGGTTGCCTAAGGAGGAGCAAACTGGCCCAGGGCAGAAACAAACTCCAAATTCATCACATGAACTCATTCAAAAGGCATGGTCAGAAGTAATTCAATGACAATTGAATTCTGCTTGGCGAAAGCTGTGTTCCTCCTGCATTCTGGGAGATGGAGATGATGTCCCTGAAATTATGGATGAAATTGTGATAACTGCTAGAGATCTGGAATTGGAGGTGATTGAAGATGGCATTGAAGAGCTCATAATGGAACCTGAAACTGATCTGACGACCGAAGAACTCTTGAATCAAGAATCTCAGCGAGATGTGTTTTCTTCTGAAAAAGAGGAAGACAAAAGAGGACCAATGCTGACATCTGCTATTAAAGATCTTTTGAAATAGTAGGAGGATGTCAGAATAACGATCTTAGAATGGCATCCAAACCAGGTTTAGAATAATAGGCATGGGGATCTCTAAATGACAATATTATTAATTACTTCCAAACAATCCTGAAGAAGAGAGAAAAGCAATCAACATTGGACAGATTCTTTAACACCCCACAAACAGGAAAAAAAAACATGACTGATAAAAATGCAAGACTGTGTATGTATATATTATTATTACAAATAGATAAACATAGTAATAAAATATATAATTTTTTTATTTATTTTTTGGGGTCTCCAGAACAAATTAATCAAATTCCCATAAAAATCTATGGTAAATCTACAATCAGTTAATGAACAATCATAGTCTTGAAATGGACTATGTTCGTTAACCAATCATTCACTGTATATTACATTAGTTTTTATATATTTAATCAAATTTATTTATTGTTTCTACTATTTATATTATAAAGGATGCAATCTCAAAATCATACATAATAAGACTGCATAAGTCACAAATGTACCATATTCTTAAAATTAAAAGTTTACTTTTAAGATTTAATTTTATTAGTAGTACTGCTAAGAATTTTTATTATTACAGTAAGATTCCACTTAATACTGCCTCGATTAACGCTGATTCAAATTATGGCGGCATTTCATTGATTTATATTTAATATGATTATTCCCAAAACACAAACCAATCAGCAAAAGGTCACAATTCATTGTAGCACTGTACTTTCCTTAAATTATGTTTGTTTGGTGCAATTTTGGAAAAAAATATAACATCATGGATGCCATAGGCAATATTGACTTTGCGTGGCAAGAATTAACTGATAAATGCATGAACAAAGTGTGGAAGAAGTTATGGATAAAGGTATCCAAGAATTCTTAACGCAAAGAGCCTATTGCTGTATTGTTAGGTCGACCAAATTGTCAACCTAATAGGTGTAGTAGGTGACTAGGAGGTGTAGACTAGGTATTGTAAATTTACCAACTTCTTCATTTACCGGTAATTTGGTAAATGAAAATTAAAATACCGGTTTACTGGTAAATTACCGGTAAATTTTTTTCTTGTAAAATAAAATTAAGGTGATAAAAAAATATAAGTCATTTTGTAATATAGTGATGGACAGCACGCTAATCATTTATTACAAAAAACTTTTGCGATATAAGCGTTAAATTAACCACGTATGTCACTAAATTGACGAGCGCTTTCGACGATACACACTTTCGTCTTCTTCAGGTCATTAGAAGATACTGCATAAGAACCTTTTTTGAATTATTCAATAAATTATTCAAAAAAGGTTCTTATGCAGTATCTTCTAATGACCTGAAGAAGACGAAAGTGTGTATCGTCGAAAGCGCTCGTCAATTTAGTGACATACGTGGTTAATTTAACGCTTATATCGCAAAAGTTTTTTGTAAGTCATTTTGATTTCCATTTCACATTTTTCATTTCAAAGATATAGAATTTAAAAAATATAANTAATCCAGATCCCGAGAATACCCTTTCTGATTCAACACTTGTTGTACGAATGGTTATTAAATTAAAATTAAACAAAAACTATCTCACATAAAATTAATAATGAGATATATTGTTGCTTACACTTACCTGTTTTTTGTTTTTTTTTTTCAATGTCCCTTTAGCCCATTTAAATATCTATAAACACAATATTTTCTACATAGAAATTTCTAGTATGGAGTTTTCATTTACATAATTACCGGTAAATTAAAATTTACCGGTAAGTTTACAGAATGTTTTTTTGTCAATTTATCGGTTAACCGGTATACAATCCCTAGTGTAGACGAGCAAGATATTGAGGAGTCACTGCAGGTTTCTGGTGAGAGCCTTACCAATGAAAATCTTCAAGAACTGGCAGAACAAGGAATTAATGTAGAAATGGAAATTAGAGATTCTGAAAATGAAGAATCCAAAGAATTTTTCTACAGATTTCCTTAGTAAAAGTTTGGTAACAATAACCGAAACCATTGATCAAATTGTAGCGAATGATCTAGATTTTGAAAGGAGTGCAAAAGCAAGACAAGACGTTTTGGATGTGATCTGTTACCAACATTTGCTTAAAGAAAAAAGTGACAAATGAAACTACATCACTTTATCACAAAAACAAGAATTTCAGAAAAGCCAGGACCTTCTTCACAAAAAATGAACTTTATATTTCTGTGTGTGTGTGTATTATGTAACATATATTGTTATATGCAAATTATTATAAAAATAACTTAAAATTAAAGTAAAACCTGTTTATTTTTTTTGCTCATGTTCACCTTTTTCTATTTATTCTGTGTTAAAATGACCTCATTTAATGCTGTTTCGTTTAGTGCTTTGTCATCTAGGAATGTATCCCTCGCATTAAGCAGGGTCTTACTGTATATTGAAAACAAGTTTTTTCTCTCTAACAAATGTTCAATTTTTCCAGCTCATGAAAAATTTTTCCTGTAGAAATAAATAATATTGTTAGGATTTGTCATTTATATTAACAGAAATAAGTAAATGTAATGAAATTATTATATGATAGTCTTTTATAAACAGGGGTCTTCTGTTATATTTTATACATGTATTACTTTACACTATAATAATAATTTCAGCTAAACATGCTACAATGACCATGGTTGTGAAATTGGGTTATCGGAATAAATGGGATCCTGAGGATAAATGGACACTTATAGCAAACTCTACTGAACAAAGAAAACTGGATTGCAAATTAGACAAAGATAAGGTAAGAGTAAAATTAATACTTCAGAATAAATTCATGTGAACAATGTTAGGGAATTATAGATGTGTAAACAAGTGTATATATAGTCTTAGATTAGAATAAAGTTTAATTGTAAGTTAAAGGACTGCCTCATCATTGTTCTAATAAACAGAATGAAAATTAAATAATTTAATATATTGCATAAATAAATCATTTTTGAAAATTATTGGGTAAATCCAAAACTCTATTATATTCATTTTCTTAGAAACTAGCTTATTAGAGAAACTAACAAAAGAAACAAGCTTTTTTAAGCTAAATAAATAAGCTTTATTTTGCTTAAAATTTAGAAACTCTAAACCTCTGAAAAATAAAAATAATTTTGTTTTCCCAAAGATTCTAAATATACTATAATGGTGGATCAGTAAATGACCAACTAGGGCAACCAGCCATGCCATTACTTTTCCTGGTTATTGATCCAGCTTTATATATTTTAAAATTTTAATTTAGAATTTTTTTAAAATTTATTACTGATAAAATTTTAGGAGCAAGAAGATTATTTACATAACTGTGAAGTGCTACCTTTATTTGAACTTGGAAGTTTGCACCATGATTATTATCTTATTAATCTTCAGTTACCTGTGTCTGTTGATGATAGTGACATTTTGAATCATGGAATTGGTGTTTTAAAAGACATTTGGATTGTTGTATGTATAATTAAAAATGTTTTCTTTATAATAAGATTAAAATAAATTTTAACACAAATCATATTTATCCTTCAGCTGATCACACAAAATGGTGGCTTTACAAAGGTTTGGCTTTCATTAAAAACATTCTTCTTTCCAATTATTATTGCAACTATGATCTGGTATTGGCATCGTATTAATTTACTCACAAGACCTCCAGTTCTGCTAGAAAAGTAAGAATAATTTTATTATTATTAATTTTTAAATTATATGATCTTCAAATAAAAAGTTTTTACTTTATTTTAAACTAGCTGTACCAGGCCAAGCATTACTGTGGCTCAAAATGTATTTATTATAAATGTATAACACTCCCCGCAGGAGGAAATTTCAAAAAATCCCTTCTTAGTGTACATTCTCTTGATGTACCCTACTAAAACAATCAAAAATGCAAAAAAATCACATCTAAAATAGTATAATAGAAGCTGAGTTCTTCATGGTAAGCCTTAATTTTGTCCCTCGGCCCGCGGGGGCGAATTTTGACATCTATAAAATATACAAGTTCAGACACGTGCACTGTGTATCTTGCCGACCACTTGACTGCACCACATAGTTACCTATCTCATATACATACACGTCTTGCCCCTTGCCTGGGTAAATCCAAAACTCTATTATATTCATTTTGTTAGAAACTAGCTTATTAGAGAAACTAACAAAAGAAACAAGCTTTATTTTGCTTAAAATTTAGAAACTCTAAACCGCTGACACCAAAAATATAATGCTTACCTAGATGATATCTTTTAATTTATATGAATGTTTAACGGAATAATATACAGCATATGTTCACCCTGAAGGTCCATTCTAAATATTGGTGAAAGAATTTTTGAAATCAGATGAGTAGTTTCGGAGATTACCTCCTACATCCAAACTTACAAATTTATAATATCAGTTTTAAATTTACAAAAACCTTTAGTGGTGAACATTGTAGGAGTTTTTCATACTTTTTTTCTTTTTTTTACTTCTGAGAAATTGAGATAACTCAACTTTGCAATCTTTTACTTTGGGCAATGGGTGCAATTGTCTCCAACTCAAAAGTTCACATTAATATATGTTCTTCTCCTATGATTAAAACAAAAATGGATTATTGATAAGAATGTTAAAACCAGTTAACTTTTATAATATACTAGAAATTCTCCCAACAAACATGATGGAATACTTTTTATGAAAAAATAGAAAGAGATTGAAGAATTGAGAAGAGTAGAGATTTCAAGAAATTCGAGAAGAGTTGTTAATATTTCTACAAATTTTATACTATCTATTGTAACAAAGAGTAACAAAACAAAAGTTTACCTGGAATGGATGGTGGATGAAAATAGTAGGAGTTACGGTCTATTTTGCAGATAAAATGAGTATTCTCCACATAGTAAATTACAATGTATGCATGTATTTTGAGTCTTGCAATCTTTATTTCCAATCAGTTTACAGGCGTGTAAATGGCCGAAAACATTTATTGTGATTAAAGTTATTCCAAGCTGATCTCGTTCTCTACACCAAACGAGACTCTGGCAGCAATAGCACCATCATGAAGCAATCACCCTCTCGTATAGGAGATCATTGTTGACTATTGTAAATTGGTGCTTCAATAAACTGTCATAAATTAATTAATTCAACTGCGTGATTAAGTTATTCCCTTTTCTTTCCTAAGCAAAGCAGATTTATTCTTATCTCTATTTATCAACCCCTAACATTGAACGTAAGACTGTATAAAAAATGTTCGAGTTATATGGCGCATTTGAACGTGGTGTATGAGATGGACGAGTTTTAATCGGCTATCAGACTTCACAATCCTGTGTAAAAATCCTGTCTGTCAAAAAATTGGCGCATGGTATGCAAAAGGTTGGCCACCCCTGATCTAGACAGACAGTGTGAACAACAAATGAACACAATGACAAACTAGAGAGACAAACCGCCCGACAGAGACAAATGAGCAAGATCACAAAAATATTTTTATTTTTTTTATTTTAAACATTAACTTACTCACTAACTAAACTAACCTACTCTAAACTAACTCTAATCTAATTTAACCTAACAAAAAACTAAGCTAAGAGTCCCTAATCTAACTTATAACTAGTAGGACTAACTGAATTTAGACTGAAAAAGAAGACAGAAAATAAGAATTAAAATACAAAGTTGAAAGGCAACTATATACTGATAGTTGAAACAAAGCAAGGGAAAGCTAATTACCATCCGTGCCCCCAGAGTGAGTGCTCTCAAGAGCCCCACTAAGGGATATGAATGTGAGTAGATGATGGAACGTTGTACACATGTGAATGAGTTGGTGCGGATTGAAAGGTCATAGTACCCTTCAAGAATAGCAGCACTCATTAAACTATCCCTAATGTGATTGTACCTATTGCAGCGAAAAACTAAGTGAAGTGGTGTTTGGTCCTCCTAAATACTACAATTGCATTGTGGATTGTCTCCAAGATTAAATCTATATAAGTATTGCTTAAAGTTGCCGTGTCCTGTAAGAAGCTGAGTGAGGGTGTAACTTGGGTAAAAGTGGCAAATAGTCACAGTAGTATCAATCTTGGGGATGAAAGTGTAGGTGAGCCTACCAGTGGTGTCATGGTCCCAGTTGTCTTGCCAGAGAATGAAGATTTGCTTCTTTGTGTGATTGTTGATGTATGAGGTAGGAATGTAACTGAAAGTACTAGTGACTGAAGACTTTGCAGTTTGTTTGGCAAGACGGTCAGCAGTCTCATTGATTGCCAAGAACCCCGCATGACCCTGTACCCATTGGAACTCTATTCTAATGTTGTTGTCTAAGTGTCTAAGAACATGGTGTATGAGATGGACGAGTTTTAATCGGCTATCAGACTTCACAATCCTGTGTAAAGCTCCCCTACTGTCAATAAATGCGATAGTGTAAGTAGTGTCTTTTGTCCTTCCTATGCCTAATGTGAATTAAGCTCATATAAATAGCTAAAATTTCTGCCTGTGCTATTGAGCAGTGTGTACCTAGATGGAAGCAAGCATTGTGAAGCTTGCAGCCTAAGTCAGAATAAACTACAAAAGCGACACTCACATTGCCACCCATCTTGGAACTGTCAGTGTAAATCCTAAACATGGGATGATCACCTGAATCTTCAAAGTAAACATCAGGGACATTNCTTACCTGGCCTTCCCACTTGCAGCAAGTGCCGGCAAAGACACCTGTCGGCATGGGCACTTGGGATGGTGTGGGGGAGGCTGGTCTGCTATTTAGCGGGTCTCCCCAAAAAACCCAAAAGCAGATGATGGTGTCTTCCACGTACTGTAAACACTGGACAGGTAAACACAACACTTGAAGCACAACGATAAAACATCAGGGACAAGCTGATGGGAGAGGTAGTAATTGTAAGTCGGGGTATTTTTTATCAATGCTGAAATTTTTGATATCATCGATCAAGATCAAACTGGGGGGGGAATCTTACCTACTCTAATCATTTTATTGACATCTAAGTTGCTATAATTTTGCCAGGGTAAGGTGACAAGATTTTCCTGCCAAATAATGTGTTTAATTTCTAAGTCGATAGATGTCAATCCTGACTTTACCAAAAAGGCACTAGTGGATGCGGTCCTATAAACCTTACAAATGCGGAGAGCTTGAATCTTTGAACAGATAACAGTTTTTTACGGTTATGGACTTTGGTGGCCATGTGGCCCCAGGCCTGTATGGCATAGAGGAGTGCTGGCTGATTGCACCCTGTAAATAAGCTTAGTAGCAGTAGGGCAAGGCCCCCTGTGTTCCTAGCAACACTAATGAGGGCATTGGCTGTATTTTTTAGCTTTGTCTGTGATGTATTTGATGTGGGGTGTGAAGTTAAGTCTCTCATCAAGAATAACACCTAAATATTTAATTTCCATTTTTTGCTTTATTCTTTGAGCACCTATTTGAAGGGTAAGCTTCCTGAAGAGTGGCATGTTCGTATCAACTATCATGCTTTCACATTTGTCTGTATTAATGGGTTGCCTATGCTTAATATTTTTTTAGAAAGTGATTTAGAAAAATAGATAATATATAATTTTAATAAGATGTAATGGAGATGATTAATCATTTTAAATATTTTTTAAGTTCATTTAAATATGTTTTATTATTAAAAATTTAATTTGTTAATTTTAAATTTTTTAGGATGCTTTTGGGTTTGGGAATTGCACTCAGCTTTTTAAACTGTAAGTGAAAATATTTTTTTAATTATAGAACATCATCTAATTTATGAATATTTAGTTATCTGGATATGTAATTGGAGTCTTTGATAGATGAAAATAGTGATTTTTTAAGTTAATTATATAAGAAATTTTACTAATAATGTTGAATATGAAGGCATATTTTTGTAATAAAAGATTTATTCTGAACAAGAAAACATTGTTCTTCAACTCCTAAATTAACAATAATAAACATAATTTACTTATAGAAGTTCCTTGTAAAAGGTTTGATTAATGGTTTTGAGAATAAAATACATCATAAAATCCAAACATTGACTAAACTGCTTTCAATTGGAAGCACACTAATATAACTAGTATTATATAATTTAGAACATTTTAATGTTTTTAGCTTTGTCAAAAATAACTTCCCAATGTTTCTAAAATCTTTAGTAAAAAATATATCTTAATAATGAACATAATAAGATGTAATCGTAAATGTTTAAATGAATGTTGATATCCACAGATCAACACGACTCCCTCTAATCTCAGCTGAATACATGTATCCCTTGATTAACGTGGTTAATTAATCCCTCGATGCTACCGTGTACATTGTGTTAATCAAATACAGTGATACTTTGATACGTGACCAAACAATCACGACCTGCTAGAACAAATTTTGGTTAATAACAAATATTTTAATTTTAATTTTGTCACTTGTAAAAAGTTTTTAGGATAAAAATGAATAAATAATTTAAAAATGAAATGATAGAGCTGTCTACCTTCTTCAGACAAAATTATACTCAATCCAGTTTGTTTTTCTCACTTAATGCATGTGGAACACAATCATCGTGTCAGTGATATTCTAAGATATTTTTCATGTTCATGAGTTTTTATCAGGGCTGTGGAATCGGAGTCAGAGTTGTCAAAAAATCCACCGACTCCGACTCCTTTTTACTTCCTTTTTACTTCTTACGTACATAAAACAGAAAAGTATTAGAATCGTGTCAAATTTGACCCTTCAGGTTTCTTATGCAAAGCTGCACATTTGGAGACCTCTCAAACCCCTCAAAAAGACAATAAAAATTCGAGGAAAAATTTGCTTGCTTGTATGTGTTGGTGTCTAATTTGTTTAACTTCTTTATTTTCTGTTCTGAGATATTAAACAATATCTCAGAATGGGTAAAGTTTAAGAAACGAAATGTGGCACTGTGGCTTGCATATAAAGGGGCATTAATACTATTAAATTTTGGTTCTTAATTAAAGGTCGACAGAGTAAAGACATAAAAGTGGTCATGTGTCATATCTCTTAATGAATATTTTACTCGTTATTAGCGTACAAAATTTCAAAAAAAAAATAAAATTTGTCTTTACCCTCAAAGTAAACTTTTTTGTCATTTTATAATAGTACAGTAAAACCCGTTAAGATGTTCTCGTCTAAGATGTTAGAACGTATATGGGGGAAACGATTTAGTTCAACCACTTTGACGCTTAATAATTAACTCCTGTGTTAAACCATCTGACTCCGATTCCAATCACTCTGACTACAGAAATTATTAGGCTTCAAACAGAGTCAACGAAATCATGCCCCACACACACATATAGAAAAAACCTTGAATCTTTTGCATATCTCGAAATTTCAAGGTGTCCTGAGTCCAAAAATGTAAAAATTTGGGAAGGATCATTTTTTGATAGATTGCTACACCTTCCCTCTGTTATATATAACAGCCGGAAAAGTAAAAGTTATTGAATACATATTTGTATATTACTTAGAGGAGTCTTTTAGCTTCAGAATAAAAAGTTTCTATGTTCTATCTTTATTAGAACTCTATTTATTGGATCTTTTATTCTGAGGTCACGTGATGACATCAGAATTTCCTTGTCTCTTTCGGTAACAAGTCCACCCCTGGTTGGAGTCGGATGGTAAGGAAGAGTCAGAGTCGGAGTTGGTAGATTTTTATGCGACTCCACAGCCCTGGTTTTTATTCATCAATTTTTAACAATTACTTCCCAAAATTTTTCTTTACAGCTTTTGGGTGTCCCATATATTTTGTATTCTTTGGTTTAAAATTTTATGAATGAAACTTTCAAAACCACATTTTGTAGCATCTTTCCCATACACACTAAGAGTATATTTTACTGTTTTTATAGCATTATATCCTTTATGAAACTTAAAAAGTATAAATAAATAATATGTCTGATATGCATTTCATCTGCACTCATTTCAATTTGATTTATGCAAACAAAATGTGAAGTTTTAAAATAAGCTTCTGAACAAAGAATACAATATCACATTAGCAGTAATGTGTTAAATTTCATAATTATTGTAATTATACTACATATTTTTATTGGAAATCACCATCGGAATGAAAATAGCAAATTCGCCAGCACCTTATTTGCCAAGAAAAACATAATCTATGTTAAGTAAAGGTGGCTGTTAAAGCTGCATTAATTAAAATTTCTGCTGCATAAATAAAGAGATTGCTTCATTTAATTTCATGCATTAATCAAATTGCACGTTACACAAACGTTACCTGTATTAAATGTCATTGTAAAAAGATATGCTGTTCAAAGAGAAAGAGCCCATAAATTTTACACTACTTTAGAATGTTTTTATTAAGAATAAATAATAGTAATTCTAAAAGGTAATGTAAATTGTTTGGGTCATTGCAGAATCCTATCATCTTAGTTTCCTACCAAAGGAAAAAATATACAGGGTTTACTGATGTTTATAATAAAATAAATGAATTAATTCAAAAATAAACATGTATAAATCATGTAGAAGTTCTACAGTAATATGTAAATTTTTCAAATATAAAAAAATGAAAATTAAAAAGTGATCTTCACAGATTGAGATGACACACAATACTTATGTTCTTATAAAAGATTCAACATTAAGCAGTTTGCTAATTGTTAGAGTACTGTGACAAAGCCTTATGTGCACAAATACTACTGTGAAATGATTATAGTTTATTGGGAAAACTAGACAAAATGCACAAAAAAAAGCATGTAGATTCTATAGGCACTATTCAGTTGCATGCTCCTCAAACATTAAAATGCATTGATATTTATTTTGTAACTTGTTTCATATATTCAAGTTTTGATTGTGGAATAAACTTGTCCTTTTTTATTCAACAATGCTTTCTGCATTTTTGTGAGAATTTGTTAATTAATTAATATGTTATGTTTTCAGGTCTATTCAAATTTTGTGATTGTATAGCAAGTACATATAATGAATTTGTTCATGCCATATATTCATTTCACCTGTTTTAGTTTTCCAGCTTTGTAGTCCTATCCAATATGTTTCAGTGACGACAAACCTTTGTTTTCACTGAAACATTGGATGGGACAGTTTCTCACAATATTGTGATAGATTTATTTGAATTAGAACTGCTCATGCCATCAAAGGCTAGGGAAGTTTTTTAGTTGTGTTGTTTATTCATATAACTTAAGTATTGTCAGTTTTATTAAACTGAAAATGATTGTATAATTTTTTGTTTATCCACATAAATGAATGTTCTTTTATAATTCACCTGCTCTTTTCATGAAAATCAAATTCTGTTTAACAATTGTTCATTATAGATTAATTCTGAGTCATGATACACTAGCTTATTTTGATTTAATTTCTCTCTATAGATCCTATTACAGGTAGCATTAGTAGTCTTACCAGAACTTTATACTCCTACTAGCCATTTTCCAAGATTCATTGAAGTTAGAGCTCTTTTCTTGATTAAATAGCATCCAGTGAGAGCTCATTTGTGAGCTTAACATGTTGATTGCCACAACCATTTTGCTCCTACACAGTATGGGTGCCATTTTTATTATTCAATGTTTATTGGTCTTTTAAAATATTTATATTCATTTTCATTTATAATTGGTAATAATATTTTAATATATAGCAAAAAAAATATTAATTGAGTTATGCAAAATAACTATAAATTATAATAATCTAAGTTATTTAAATTATTGAAATTTAATCTTGATTCTTTACAGATGTATAAAAATATGATGATAGTTCATAATGTATTTTTTACTTAAATATTTATAAATAGTAATTAAAAAGTATTTAAATTATTTGTCTGTTTATTAAAAAAGAAAAGCTTTAAGTTAATTTTTAATGGTTTTCTGATATTATATTAACAATATAAATTAATTTTTTTTCTTTCTATTCCAATTTGTTTAGTGCCTCTTGAATTTTTAACATTGTTTATTGAAATGCCATTTATGCTTCTTCTGGCTGATATAAGACAAGGAATATTCTATGCTGCTCTCTTAAGTTTTTGGCTTGTGTTCTGTGGAGAACATCAAATGGTAATATATAATTTTATTCTAAAATTTCAGTATTAAATTAATTAAAATTTAACTAGCTTAAATCTGAATTATCCAAACATGGATGGATTTCTATTTTGATTATATTTATAAGAAACATTGTTACATCTTATTTTACATGCATATACGGATGAAAAATTAACAGGAAGGAAGGAAGGTCAGTAAACTTAGTGAAGAAAAACATTACAAGTATTGAAAAAATGTGCATGTGTTATGTTTAATAAATTGCATGAATATAAATTATGATTTTGATATATAATTACTTCATATGGTTTAAATAATCTTATAGGATGATGTAGAAAGAAATAGATTAAGAAGTTATTGGAGACATTTAAGTGCTGTTGCCTTTGGTTGTTTATGTCTCTTCTTATTTGATATGTGTGAAAGGTAATGTACAATATTTATAATTTTCAGTTGATTAAAAATATATTATATGTACTTTAATTATAATATTCACCCAAAATATATACTTAATTGTATAATTTTAAGTGTATTACATTAATTTAATATAATACCTAATGTGTAACTAATATAATACAAATTATAACAATTATATCAGTTGTGCTAAATTGGTATCTTATAAAATTATGAAATAATTATCTTTAGTTATAAATATTTTTATTAAGTTGATAGATTTGGTAAATTATATGTAAAGATATTTTTTGTATTTGCTAGTTTAACAGATATTTTTTTAAAGTTAAATATTTAATTCCAAATTAATCAGAAATATAAAATACTTATAAAAAACTAATAACTTTTAAAAACCATTTATTTCATATTATAAATTAATATCTGTATTTATTACATTTAAAATAAAATATAGTTGACTTGCTTTATAGTGACTGGATCTGCCATATGGCATACAATGCAGTACCAGCCATAGAGAATCTTCCACAGAACTATAACTATTTTTAGAATCTTAGAATTACACTCGTAAACCTGTGTGCAACTTAGGCCGAGACTCCACTAGCATAAAAATGGGTGTAAAAACTTTTAATCACATGACCATGATATCTTATGCCTGAGCAGGTCGTAAAACCAGCGTAAAAGTGAGTTGAGCAGTGTTCAACTTTCAATGCAAATATGGCTGTAAAATGGTACCTTCAACCAATCAGAAGTGGAACTATGTCATCATGACATTGTGCGAAAATTGTGGGAAATGAGCTTTTGTGTATGGTCTATCATGGCTACTTCAAAAAGACCTCGAATAGATTTAGAAAAATTTATCGAAAATATTTGAAAATATCCATGTTTATATGACAAGAGACATCCTGACTATAAGAATGGATGCCTAAACATTTTATGAACTCTGACAATTATGAACAATCAAGCTACGATGCTTTCATTTCCACCAATTCACGTGTGAAGAAGTATTTACTTTCGACACTTGGGGCAGCACCATTGCCGTAAAAACTTCGCTAGCCAGATCTCCAGTGCAATCCAGACACAAACGCAAATAGGTGACATGATTAAAAGTTTTTACACTAATGGAGTCTCAGCCTTATATAGTCATCTCCTTACTGTACCTGCATGTGCCAGTGAATGAAAATTGGTTTTTGTCAGAGATTGGACAACACTACACAGTTCTTGCTTTGTGCACTGCTGCAGAGACCATTTTATCAATCTATTGTCTTATGTTCTTACACATCAACAGTGTTGCCACTCACAGTTACTGTTGCCTCTGAGTTGGAAGTGTTGTGTGTCAAAATTACTATGTTATTGCTCATCCTTCTAACTTTTAAATGACATTTTCCAGTTTTCTATTGAATGTGCCTTGTATTACTTAAAGTAATTTAAAAATGAAACAATAGAGAAAAATGCCTTTACTTAAATTGTTTTCAGTAATTCATTGACAACTAAATCAGCAAAATGGAAAATAAAAACAAACAATTAAGCAATATTTACTACAATCTATAAATGCACATGCTGTATTATTATTACAATTATCTTCCTGTCTTGGGGAAGAAACTTTAAATTTTTTTAATAATTTTTTATCAAAACTATATTTATTTAAACAGTATTTTTATTTTGTATGTATAATACATGTAATTTTGATCAAAGAAAATTTTTTAAAATTTTAAATCATTTTTCACTTAAGATATTGATTTGTTTCTATCTCCATGTTTGTTGATTCATTGCTTGTCACTTGATGAGATTGTAATCA
This sequence comes from Centruroides sculpturatus, assembly GCF_000671375.1. NCBI lineage: Eukaryota > Metazoa > Arthropoda > Arachnida > Scorpiones > Buthidae > Centruroides > Centruroides sculpturatus. Next base: position 661,507 of record NW_019384696.1, on the reverse strand, counting down.
CTGACAGGGTTGTTATATTGAGAATAAAGTATCTATATCTGCACTACACACTGGGATGAATATAAAATTAGACTCACTTCAACCATTAACTGGTGTGAAATATGATTAACTCTTGAATATCAAACGTTTTCTTAAATAAGATTGAACATTAACCATCATTGTCAATAAATGACCAGAATATCAAATTCGAACTTAAAATGAAAGAGTATGAGGATGTGTTTGAATAATGAGAACTTATGCGCATGCATTCCCATGTCTTCCATAAATAAGATTGAACGTTAAATATCATTGTGAAGTAAAGTCTGCCATGCCATTGAAAGACACATCTCCTCTCTAAAATTAATGCATGTGGATCTGCAGCAAGCTTTAAAAATCTTGATCGCCTGCAACCATTTCAGGTGTTCCGGGTTTGGGGTGGTAAGGATGATATGGGCTCTGGTGAAGTCTGCTGCAATATCAGGGTCCACTCATTGCATATGTGGAGAGTGCAGTGGTGCTCTTATTATGTTGTACTGTATATCAGATATATGCTCTCATATCCTGATCCCCATTGAATGTTTAGTAAAGCCAATGTACACCATTTCCCTATCACATCTGTTGTCCTGATAGGAATGCTATAAATGTCTGGTAGTCTGTTGGGGTTTGATGGGTCTTTTCTGTTATGTAGTAGGTTGAAAATGGTGGGGCATCTCCTGTAAGTAATACTGACCTGGCATCTCTTGGCAATAATGGTGTACAATGATTTCAGATGGGGGTTAAATAAGCATAATATTTTCTCAAAAGCATAATAATAAAGTATCATTATGCTTTTGAGAGAATGACTGGGATCTTCTCTATTGGTCGTCATATTATGGTGAGCTGGTACATTGAGGGCCACTAAAAAGTAGGCCTACTATATTTAGTAGATCTAATATTGATGTCAAGCCATTTATTATACTAAAAACATACAATAAATAATACACTGTGAAAGATAAAATAGTCCTAAGATGAAAATTTGCAAAAGCCAGAAAATTGCACTTATTTCAATATTATCTCAAATTTTTCCCATAAAATAGCTTGTCTAAGACAGAACCTGTAGATATGAAGGCAAAGCTATATGTTATTTTGCTATTATTAACTTGCATTAGTTATAGCCTGTTAAAGGTGAAAACTTAAACAATGAATTAGACCTGACAAAAACATTAGAAATGAAATAAACTATCAATATTTTATCTATAAGATGATGCATTTTAGAAATTAATTTAGTTAAATATTATATATGTAATTAAGATTAATACATAATATAACAGAAGATCAAAAATATAATATATTCAATTAGCATTAATGACATGCAGATATATAAATTATAATTAATATGGAGACAAAATTCTAATATTGAACAATGAGATGAAATACATTAGAACTAGTAAACTTTGATAAATATTCTTGAATTCATATATTAAATCTTACATCAAATTTAGATTTTAATATCTTCCATTCTGTCCAGCAATAAGTATGTGTTCATTTTTCAAGTTGTGATAGAACCTGTAAGAAGAAAGTATGATCGGAATGAACCTTCAATTGACAGAGTCCATCCTTCAAACCGAAAGTTGGCTTGCAATCTGAAAGATGTGTTTGATGATGCAGGAAAGGTTCTCACCAGGAAACACCAAAATATTCATAGCAAAAGATGATGGGACACCAAAGAATTTGTAAATGCACTGGATCTAGAAAAGGAGGGAGATTGAGGAGAAGAAAAATTGGAAAAGACAAGAGAAGAGTTCAATTTATATTGAGGAAAAGCAGAAGTAGAAAGAGATGAACATCCAAACAGAGAAAGGAGTGAAGTGAGTTAAAAAGATCATGCAGTAAAAGCAGGAGGAGGGTTTAAGGAAGAAAATAAGCATCCATGAAATACAAACCTCTAACCAGTGTGATTCATTGTGAAAGACTTCTGTTGGCTATGCTTTGATAGAAAATTTTTCAATAAGCAAAAGAACTTACTCTACTCAAATTCTGTATCCATTTTCAGCCAAAACTTCTGAAAATATTTTTGTTTCCATTGCAATTTATGATGTTTTTATTAGCAGTAATCCAACAAGAAGATTGCTTTGCTTTAATGATGTATTGGCACATTTTAAAATACATTATTGAAAATGTTGACTATTTCACCATTAATTACAATTAAGACAAATTTGGAAAGAGTTGGATAGTGTCAAATTTAAGCAAGTAAACCACCCAAGATGGTATTTATAAGTATATACTTTTAATGAGACAACAGAGAAATTTTCGTTAAAACATACATACTTTTTTTGTTGTGAACATTTCAAATTTAAGTGAATATGGTAGAATATAGCAAATGCTATGTCTAGTTTGAAAATTGGTTAATATATATTTTACCAATATGTATGTATATAGTAGAACTATGTCAGAAAATACTTAGAAAAATTGTATCATTGTGTGCCATTGTGGTAGAGAAATAAAATTAACTGAAATATTTTATGATTGGATGTTGTACATTGATTTTTAAAAAATTTAATATAAATCTGAAATTTAAAAACTATTATCTTTTGTCATGAATTATTTTTTGTTTAATTCAAACTGACTCAATAAATGTTTATGAATTTTCTTGATTTTAATATGAAATTAATTGTTAATGATTTTACTTATGAAATTAATAAAATTTATCTATTTTAGAGGTGTTCAACTGAAAAATCCTTTTTACAGCATTTGGGTAACAGAATTGGGAACAAACTTAGCTGTATCCTTTGAATTTTTCTTTACAAAAATTTGAAGAATGGATTTCATAAAGAGAAATTTATCTATAAATGCAAATAAAATCATTTTTATTAAAAAGTAAAAACATAAAAATTAGAAATTTGTGTGTTTCAGTTATATTAATATGATGATAATTTTAATTTTTGAGTTAAAGTTACTTTAAAATGTACAAATTTATACCAGTAATACTAATAAAGATAAATTTAAAAAGAAAATTAGGTATTGAAATAAAAATGCAGACATTTAAAGGATCAGAAGAAAATTTTTTTTGACTGAATCTCACTTTTATTGTTTTGGATTCATCAATAATAGAAAAGTCTTTATAGTTTGTTTCAAATAAGTGGTAACTACCACTTATTTGAAACAAACTATAAAGACTTTTGTTGGTTCAAACAAACTAATTGTTGGTTCAAATAAGTGGTAACTACCACTTATTTGAACCAACAATTGAGCAATTTCAATATCACTCTTCTTAGATAATTTGATTGGTTCTCTTAAACCTACATTTATTATGCTAAACAAAATTATATTTGTAATTTTGATTAAAGATTTAAAATAATTTTTATATTTTTAGCAATTCTGATTTACAAAATATTGTAAATTGATACAATGAATAAGAGGTTTTATAAGTTTTCTTTAGTGCTCTGGGAACAAAACTCTTTATAAAATGTAATTCTATTGTTCTACTTTTTAGGAATGCATTATGCTCAAAAGTTGGAAAGTATTGATTAAATAAATTTAATGCAAATAAAAAGATCCAACAAGATTGCTTTACTTTACTGCATCACTAAAGCAAAGCAACTTGGAAATAAAACAGTCTTATGACAGAGTCAATCTTTTATTGTATTTGTCTGTTGAAGGAAAATTTATTTTATATATTGAAGCAGACAAGAGCCTACAATAAAAGTTCAATTTGGCTGTTTTTTTACCAAGATGTAACATGGACAAAACTGTAGACTTTTTGTTTCTTCAATTATTTTTGTGAATTTTAAAAAATAAAATAATTTTAATAATAGTTTAATATTAATAGATATTTCGTTTTACTTTGATAGGAAACTCATTTTCTAGTTATCGACTTAACTATTTGTAGCTTGGGTTTATTATTTTAGCTGGAATATCAGCTTGTCTGTATTTCGTATTTCTTTGTTATATGGTCTACAAAGTATTCCGTAATATTGGTTTTAAAAGAAGCACTTTGCCAAGTATGAGTAGCACCAGAAGAATGTATTATGAGGTTTATAAATTTATTTCTATTTTAATTTTAATATACAAAAATAATTTTGTATTTTTTCATTTAACAGATAAATTGTTTTACTTTATAGGGGATAATTTATCGGTTCAAATTTTTGATGATGTCTACATTATTGTGTGCTGCTTTAACTGTTATTTCTTACATTATTGGTCAGGTATGTATTAATTTATGCACATGAAATAAAATACTTTGATTATGTATTTTAAATAATACTGCTTTTGTTTACTTTTATTAAAAAAAATCATATCAATAAGTAAATTTGATCTTCAAAACTATGAGGGACGTTCAAATATAAACAGGAATTTATGAGCTACACTTTATTTATTGAATACAATGAAATGACTTACACATTATTTTTCTATATAGTCTCTTGCCAATGTTCAGCACTCAGAAAGCTTCTTAATCCCAGAAGAGTAGAAGTCTTTTGTCTGCTTGTTGATCCATTCTTGTAAGCTCCTCATTCAAATTGAATTGCATGCTTGCTCATCTTGATTCTGGAGTGAAGTAGTGCATCCATGTTTCATCACAGATTACTATAGAGTCTAAAGACATGTCTATTCTTTTTATATGCTTGCAGAAGTTGTGTGACTGCAATCAATATTCTTTCTTTGTGTTCAGGATTCAAAAGGCAGAAAACTCACCATTCACCAAGCATTCATTTTGCTAAATATAAGATGATCTGTAACTACTATTTGTACACTCTCAACACTTATTTTAAGTTTTTCAGCAATTTCTTTAACTGTAATTCTCCAATTTTCTTGAATAAGTGCTTCAACAAGAATCTGCTTGTCTTCATCGATTGAGGATCTTGGCTGGCAAATAGTTAGTTCATTTTCATTTCTTTCCTAACTCTTTTTCAATGACTTGCACCAATTATATACTCTAGACCAGCGTTTCTCAAAGTGGGCGATAATGCCCCCTTGTGGGCGCTGGAGGCTTTCAGGGGGGCAGTAGAAGGCTCAAAGAGAATTGGGGGGCGTTAAAGAAATATAGAGGGGCGACGGCAGACAAATTCTATATATATAAATTCGACGTAATATATATAAAATTTTGACATTTTATATATTTTTTATTTTTTATTGAAGGTCACAACTTGAATATTTCTAACACATTGACTTTTATTTTAGCTCAGCGTTTCTCAAAGTAAGCAATAACGCCCCCTTCTGGCGCGATGAATAGATCTATGATAGAGGCAGGATATTGAACAATGACCAAAGGCAAAATTGAAGCTGATAAGAGGAAACATTGCATTTAATGGTTTCCAGATGATGAGAACAATGTACGGTAAGGGCACAAAGTGTGAGATTCATAGAAAAGTTTTCCTAAGAATATTTCCAATCCTTTTCTCACACAAGAGAAAATGGGTTAGGGGGCGTTGGGTATAACTTTATGGAACAAAGGGGGCGGTGGATCGAAAAAGTTTGAGAATCACTGCTCTAGACCGAGAGAGACAGACACTCATCCCCAACCTAATTTTTATGTTAAAAAAAATCTGAGATGGAATGATGCCTTCATTTGTCAAAAAGTTAATAATTTGCAGTGCAACACTATTCTTCCTCCTGCAACAACAACAAGAAAGAATATTGATTGCACCCTCATAGAAAGAATATTGATTGCAGTCACACAACTTCTGCAAGCATATAAAAAGAATAGACAAGTTTTTAGACTCTATAGTAATCTGTGATGAAACATGGATGCACTACTTCATTCCAGAATCAAGATGAGTAAGCATGCAATTCAATTTGAATGAGGAGCTACAAGAATGATCAACATGCAAACAATACTCTGCATAATTTTACAGAGGTGCTGCATCTCTAAAATGAGAAGAATGAGGGAAAAGCACCTAGCACTAATAATGACAAGTTCAAAAATGCATGTGTTTGTCCATTGAGTCATCTCTATCTTGCACTGATTATAAGAACAGAGCATGAAAATTCATGTTTGTATTTGAACATCCCTTGTAATTAATAAATATAAGCTGATTTTTAAAAATATTTACCTAGAAGAAAACTGAAAGCATCTTCACATATATGTCTTGTCCAGTAACCAGGAACCAAAAAGTCTTGCTTCACAGAGACAACCTTTCATTAAAGGCTATGCTTCTGTAAAATTATGCAAATACAGTTAAAAACCTTAACTGGCAATAAGTTCAATAATTAATAATATATTAGGTTAAATAATAAAAACAATGGGATCGGTGTAGACAAATATTAAAATTAATAAATTCTAAAAATTTTTTCGTTTAAAAAAAAAAAAAAACCTTTAAGAACCACAAGTGACTTTCACTCTTTAATTCCGACTTCGATAGAGTTTTTAAAAAAACAGAGAAAACCAGAGAATTATTTTCACTATTTCTTACTTTATTATATTATCCATATATATTTCGCTATTTTAGCCTCTTCAGTGGATATTACACTGTTAAGTTGCCAGTACTATTATAGTTCATCAAGCTATCCCAGCATGCATCGACATATGCTCCTGTATTTAAATTTATGCAATTTGCATGTTCTTTAATACAGTAATGTTCTATGATGCGTCTTTTTACAAAATTTTTTTCTTTATACAAAATTTTAATATTACTACGATCAATAAGACAATTTTTAATACTGCAGTGTTGTTGCCACGGGGATTCAGTTCTGTTCAATCGAATTGCCGCCTCATGCTCCTTTAGCCTCACTTCCAGTTTTCTTCCTGTTTCTCCAACGTAGCTTTTCCGTTCTGTGCACGTACACATCAATTCATATACGACTTCTGCAACTTCTAAAGGATTCTTCGATTGTTTTTCATTTGCTTTATTAATCAGACAAATACTGTTATTTAATTTATTTTTTTGTTCACCTACTAAATTGACTGAGAACAATTCTTTAATATAAGTTTTATATTTTTCATAAAATTTGAAAATATATGGAATTTTAATATATAAGTTTTCTATTTTATTATTTTTAACATTATATCTATTATTTAAATACGAATTGTACCACTTACGTATAAGCTGTTGTGGATAGTCATTCAATAAATATTTTTTAAAAAGATTCTTA
>NW_019384696.1:652992-653614 GCF_000671375.1 Centruroides sculpturatus | reverse complement strand
AATAACAACACATGAAATCACTAAGAGATTAAATTTGTCAAATTGAACCATTTATGATTACTTGAAACAAATTGGTTTTGTTTCAAAGCTTGATATATGGGTTTCACATGTTCTTAAAGAGAGATGCTCTCTTTGGTGGGATTTTAAGGAAATTTTTTTTTGGAGCTTTTACCAGACAATTTAACAATTGATTTGAAAGTGTACTGCCATTGAGTAAACAAATTGAGTAATATCATCAAACAGAAAAGACAGTCAGAATTGATCAACAAAACAGCAAAAATTTGACATTATCGTTTTACCACGATAATGTCAAATTTCACACAAGTTTGGTAACTTGTCAGAAACTGTTATAACTTAGATGGGACCTGCTATCGCACCAACCGTATTCACCAGATCGAGCACACTCGGTTTATTACTTGTTCCGGTCTATACAAATTTTTTTTAACTGTAAGACATTTACTTGAAATGACAATGTCAAAAATCACTTGGATCAGTTTTTTGTAAGCAACGATCAAAACTTTTATGAATGTGAAATCATGCTACTACCAGAAACGATGACAACAGGTATTTGACCAAAATGGTCAATATATAATTCAATAAAATATTTATTTATTATAAAAAT
>NW_019384696.1:627368-652756 GCF_000671375.1 Centruroides sculpturatus | reverse complement strand
GTTAAAAATAATAAAATAGAAAACTTATATATTAAAATTCCATATATTTTCAAATTTTATGAAAAATATAAAACTTATATTAAAGAATTGTTCTCAGTCAATTTAGTAGGTGAACAAAAAAATAAATTAAATAACAGTATTTGTCTGATTAATAAAGCAAATGAAAAACAATCGAAGAATCCTTTAGAAGTTGCAGAAGTCGTATATGAATTGATGTGTACGTGCACAGAACGGAAAAGCTACGTTGGAGAAACAGGAAGAAAACTGGAAGTGAGGCTAAAGGAGCATGAGGCGGCAATTCGATTGAACAGAACTGAATCCCCGTGGCAACAACACTGCAGTATTAAAAATTGTCTTATTGATCGTAGTAATATTAAAATTTTGTATAAAGAAAAAAATTTTGTAAAAAGACGCATCATAGAACATTACTGTATTAAAGAACATGCAAATTGCATAAATTTAAATACAGGAGCATATGTCGATGCATGCTGGGATAGCTTGATGAACTATAATAGTACTGGCAACTTAACAGTGTAATATCCACTGAAGAGGCTAAAATAGCGAAATATATATGGATAATATAATAAAGTAAGAAATAGTGAAAATAATTCTCTGGTTTTCTCTGTTTTTTTAAAAACTCTATCGAAGTCGGAATTAAAGAGTGAAAGTCACTTGTGGTTCTTAAAGTTGTTTTTTTTTTTTTAAACGAAAAAATTTTTAGAATTTATTAATTTTAATATATTAGGTTGTTCGGAAAGTAAGTTTGTTTTTTTACCACTAGACGGATTAGTCATATTTTTCCCACCATTTTTATTCTAAACCGTATTATTATTATATATTTTGACAGCTAGCATTTTTTAAGGCTTATTTGTAAAAAATTTTGTTTGATTCTGTGCAATTGTTTATTGTTTGTGTCCCATCAAATATGGAAGATCAAAAGCATCATTTTCGGCATATTTTGCTCTTTTATTACCTTTATGCTCACTTGAACAGCATTCTTACCTAAAAGGTAAGAATGCTGTTCAAGCGAGAAAAAAATTGCAATACGTGTATGGAGATGTATTGACAGAATGACAGTGCCAAAACTGGTTTACAAAATTTCGTTCTGGCAATTTCTATATTGAAGATGCACCACATTCTGGATGGCCAGTTGAAGCCAATGAAAACAAAATAAAGGCACTGATTGAAACAAACTGCCAAATAACAACACATGAAATCACTAAGAGATTAAATTTGTCAAATTGAACCATTTATGATTACTTGAAACAAATTGGTTTTGTTTCAAAGCTTGATATATGGGTTTCACATGTTCTTAAAGAGAGATGCTCTCTTTGGTGGGATTTTAAGGAAATTTTTTTTTGGAGCTTTTACCAGACAATTTAACAATTGATTTNTTTTTTTTTTTTTTTTTTTTTTTTTTTTTTTTTTTTTTTTTTTTTTTTTTTTTTTTTTTTTTTTTTTTTTTTTTTTTTTTTTTTTTTTTTTTTTTTTTTTTTTTTTTTTTTTTTTTTTTTTTTTTTTTTTTTTTTTTTTTTTTTTTTTTTTTTTTTTTTTTTTTTTTTTTTTTTTTTTTTTTTTTTTTTTTTTTTTTTTTTTTTGTTAGAATTGATAAATCCATTTTAATATATATAATAGTCATACATTAGATTTGTGATTCCCAAACTTTTTCAAGTCGTTTCCCTTGTTTCCATAAAGTTATATCCAATGCTCCCTAACCTATTTCCCTTTTTTGAGAAAGGCTTGGAAATATTCATAGGAAAACTTTCCTGTGAACCTCACACTTTGTGTCCTTATTATACATTGTTCTCAACATTTTGGAAACCATTAAATGCAATATTTCTTCTTATCCATTTTAACAGAGGAAAGGGAAAGATTGTCAGTGATCCCAACCTTTGCCTATGGTCATCATTCAGTATCTTGCCTGCAGTGCCCCCTGCTACCTACTTGCTTCTTTTGTTCCCCTAGATTTAGTCACTGTCCACAGGGGTGTGGTAATGCCATTTTGGAAACTGCTGCATTAGATGGATGGTTGATGTGGTTAAGGTGTTAGTCTATCTCTCTCTGAGGGACCTGGAAATTTTTCAGTGTGGTGTCAGTGCTTCACTACCCAGCTGTCCCATTGTGGGCCTGGCCAAACCCATGATGGGCTTGTTAAAAAAGGTCCTGTTGGTGCCTGCAAAATGGAAATAGTTTAAAAAATAAATAATCATATGTTCTATATTGGTTTGTTTTTGCACATTTGGTATTTAAATTATTTTACATTAAATAAAAAATAGTATAATATAATTTGTAATAAATATCTAAAGTTTTTATAGTGTCAAAAATAGAAACAATTGCCAAATAACAATTTTTTTATTGTTTGATTTCATCTTTGTTTTGTTTATCAATTATATAATAATAATTTTTTGAGTTTGTTCTAGAATTTAAATAGAATAAAATTTTAATGTCAGCAGTATCTAATGATATGAGTTTGAGTTGATTACTTAGCTTTTAAATAGTTTTCTGGGAGTTATTATGTATAAAGAGAAAATTTTCCATAAACCAAGATATAAATCGAGTAGAAGTGTAATAATCTCAAGTAAAGCATGGATTGACATATATAAAATGAATGGGAGAGAAATAAAGATGAAATAGTAAGCCACTGAAACATGTATGCATGTGTATACTAAAGACACATGCATGTTTTCTTGAAATACTATGATTTCAAGAAAATGAACAATGGCAAATGAATATACTTGCAGTATTCTAGATTTTTTTCACAGTTTTAAGATATTCTTGATAAGTTTATTCAAAGAAAATTCAGTTTAATGAATTTATAATTGCAATTAAAATCAATGGATAAACCTTCACACAAAATTATGATGGTAATGATAAAATTAAGTTATTGATTTATTATTATTACCTATTAAAATTTATCAATAAAAATATCAACATTTGATTATTTATGTAAAGTGAACTGAAATTATTACATATTGTTAAAAAGATAATAAAGTTTAAATTTATGAAATACAAGGTTGATAAAGTTTCAAAATCACAGAAAAAATTGATTTGAAAATCAATTTATGCTGATTGTAACTTTTTAATTATTAAAAATTTAATATTTACATAATTTAAAAATGTTATCTTTTCGGAATATTAAAGGTCAGTGAAGGTCGATGGAAGTGGGATCAAGATATCAGATTAGAATTTACTTCAGCTTTCTTTACTGGAGTATATGGAATGTGGAATTTGTATGTTTTTGCACTTCTAGTACTTTATGCACCTTCCCATAAGTTTTATCCTCCAGGACCTACAAGTAAGAAATTTGAAAAATTTTTCGATTATTATTATTATTTAAAATATTATTATAAAACTTTGAATAATTAATCATTTCAAAAATATATAAAACATCTTACTTCAAAAACTGATTTTTCACAAAAGAAGTGATACAAATAAATTCTACTTAAATGACCACTTTTTAGCAAATGGAAGAACAAACTTTATTAAAACAACAATATAGTTATAATTTATTATGAATCACCAACTATTGAAGAAATACTATACCTACAAACCAGTGACAGAATCTTTCTTTTGAACATTCAATAACTCTGATTTATTGTTTCAGCAATTGTTTTCATTTTTATGACAGAGCTTATTGTAAACAGTTTTTTTAGACCTAAATTAATATGAGCTGAATCACACCACATTCTCAAAAATGAGAGGCAACAACCAGAATACAATCCCAGATTATGATGTAATGTCTGTTACTATGCTACTATATTATTGATGAAAGTTATTACACCCACAGATTTTTGTCAGTTTATCTTTTTACTATTTATATAATATAATTCAGATTATTAATAAATAAATATCCAAAATATAATTCATAATGTATAACACACATTTATTTAAAGAAAGACTCAAATTCTCATCCTCTATGGCTTAAACTTAAGTTATTTAATAACACTTCAAAAAATATAGTTTTTGGTCCCCACTTATTTTTATTCTCTGGTTTTTGTTTTATTTAAAATGTTAAAATGATAGATTGCATTTTGTGTATACTAACATAGTCAATGTAAAAAAATAAAAATTTCATAAATTAAATAAAATCTTAATTTCGTAATAAACTATTATGCTTTTAATTTTTAGTTATAAGATGTTCTAATATTATATGTTTATTAATACACTACAGATGCTTTGTCTTCTACTCAAGAGGAAATTGAATTCAGTCGATTGACATCTGAACCTTCACCCTCAGAACCAACAGAAATTTCTGCTCTGACTGAATTTGCCAAAAAATCTGCTCTGGATTAATACATGAAACTTTTATGGTCTGTCGATCAAGTTTTTAAAATTCACATTTGCAACTTACAGTATTATGTTTTGGCCAAAATATTTCAATTATTATACTTCCTAATACAATGTTAGAAAACCTAAAAAATGTGCCAATAATATTTTCTTTTTTAATATTAGATTATATATATATATATATATTTTATACATGTCTTATTATTTTTTAAAATAATCTAGAAACCCTTTTAATCTGGAAAACACTTTTTATATTATTTTTTAAAATCAATTATAATTGTATTTTTCTCATACACACAATCAAATGTATAGAGTTTTTGAATGACTTTTGAAAAACCCTTTGTATTACAGATTTCTACTGATAGAAATCATATAAAATGTGAAAATTTAAACTTGAATCTCAAAAGGTTTTACTGCGGAAATAATTTTAAATTCATTATACCCTGCACGTTAAAATGTATGAGTTTCTATCAAATTTTCATTTGAAAATCTTAAACAACGTCTCAGTTAAAGAAATACTAAATTTAGATAGATGAAATTTATGGTGTTTCTCTCAGTTTTAGATTATTTTCATATAAATTGAACAAATTTAAAAAATTGAAATGGTTGTTTGAATAAGTTATAATCGAAAATTATAACATTTAAATTTCAAAAAGACCATTTCAATTTTTTAAATTTATTTAAATCGTAAAATGATCTGACAATGAGAGAAATTTTTGAAAATCTTTATTCATTATCTTATTTAGGACTTTTTTAACGAGATTTCTCATTGGTTATATGCAGGTGTTATATTTGAAGATTTTTTTAAGGACTGGAACTTCTCTTTTCTTGTTGGAGTATATAACCAGTCATAGTATAAAGCCTGAGATTTATTATTTATACTTTAAAGAAGAAAATAAAATTTCTAGTTCTTAAAATACATCAAATTAAAGGTTTGTTTCTAACTTTTAAATCAAGAGTCAAAAGAAGTAGATTTTATTTTCATTTTATTTATTTTGAAACATTTAGTAATTAAAAGAACAGAACACTTTATACAAAGAAATATATTCATTTTGTTATTACAGGCAGCTTAAGTAGAACATATTATTCTTTTATTATGAATGTATTAAATTACTGAATTTATTTAAATTTTAATATCCTTGTTATTAATTTTTGCCAAAATATGCAATAACACAGATTATAAATCAAATCAATTTGTGCAAAATAAATTAATCTTTAATTTTATCATATTCAAATTTATATTTAGTTGAACTTTAAATGTGAATGTATTTAATGTAAACCCACTTGTGTACATGTAGATATGTCTTCAGTGTTGAGGTATACATATATATATCATAGAAAACTTAATTAAAATATATTATCTTTCTAATAACTTTACACAGTTTAATAAAATTTATACAGATATTAATGAATTTTATAAAGTTTATATAAATATTTGTATGTTAGTTATTATTTATAATTATATAAAATTAATCTTCATTACACTATTAAAATAATCTTTCACTATTATTATTTTTATTAAAATTAAGTTTATAGAAAATTTTTTATTTAAGAATAAACATTGAAAGACTAAAATATATATTCATTTTAAATATATTCCATTTAATTGATATTTAGGGACTCACATTACAAAGTTGTCAAGAAATTTGATGTGTAATGAATCAATACTCATTAAATTTATTGTAATTTCACTTTTAAAATGTTGCACAAATGATGATACAAATTACAGTAGAATCTGTTCATTGTAATCACTTTGCGACTCACCTCTATTGATAATGATAATCGTCTAACATTAAACATTAACAAATAAGACTGCAATTAATGGAAATTCTGCTTCCATTAAATGTGATATTAATGTAATTGTGTTTATCCTCCTTTTTTATACTGTTTTTACAACAGCTTGTGTATAATAATTAAGAAAGTCAACACATTATACTGAGAGCAAATAAATTTTAAATGTTAATCATTCCTTATCAATGTCATCTATGTGTTTAGGCTGATAGAGCAAAAATATATATATAGGCATTTTTAAATTAAGAAAATGATTATTTATTGTAATTATTAGTTTCATTTATAGTTACGAGTTAAAATGCACTTATAAAACTTACAGAATTTGCACTTCTCAAAAAATAACATTAAGTGATTGTAATATCAGTGATTACAATAAATAGATTCTATTACATAATATTTGTATGTGAAAAGTTTAAATCTGTGTATTTTTCACTTTGTAATAGTTGTAGTAATGTTTTGCTTGTCTTATTAGAGAAACATTTTACTATATGTGTAATAACTTCAATGATTATAATTAAGCAACTTATGCTTTTATTTTAATCTTCATGCATTATAATATATATATATGTGTGTGTATGTGTGTTCTGTGTTAGAAGATACAAAATTATGTTGTAACGATAATTTTTTTGTAATAAAAATTTTTAATATTTTGCTATTTTGAATTCTGAACCCCACTAAAATATTTTTTCCCAGAAAATTGCATCTTAAAATTTTAAATTTTCTTTTGGGCATCCATTTTATTATTTCAATTAATTAATTATTATTTTTGTACAGATAACAAACACATCAACTATTTGGAAGTTATTTGCATAATAAACCATTAATATACAGTATCTTAATTATTGAAATTTGTAAATTAAAAAAAAAAAAAATACTTCTCAAATTCTTTCAAGCTTTTCTGATAACACCAGGTTAATATAATTCAATAAGTAGGATTCATATTTTCCACGAATTACATTTAAGATGGGAGGACCCATTATGGTCCTATCAAGTTTGGACTACCCTTTTTTTTCTAAGAAATGATTAAAATATCACCTAAACTCTAGGTGATAGCTTGGGGAAAATTGAATTGGTTAAATAATAGTCCAAACTTGGTAGTCCATCTTGAACTCTCTTGCCTTTATATAATCCTTGTGGTGTGTGTCGGCCTGTAAAATATATGAAGGAAAATGAAGAAGAAACAAAGGAATGTAGGGAAATGAAATTGGACTGATGGACTCTCCTGACATCAGTCTCAGCTTTTGCTGGACTTAAAATTCGGGATAAAGACTTGAAATGACCATTTGTCAGTCAGCTGGGTTGAAATCTTTTCTGGGACAAAGACAAATTAATAAAACATAAGGTTAGGTAAATGCCAGGTAAATGAATTTTAAACAACTACAAACGTTTTTAATTTCGTATCCTTTGTTATTCTTATAAAACAATTTTATTCCTATTTTTAAATTTAAAAGAAGGAACCCGATCTTCCTCCCCCTTCTTTTAATTTACTTACCGGAAATGCGTCACTATTCAGGAACGTATCGTCCGATTAGCAGAATTTTGTATAATGAGCAGTTTTTTTGCCTCTTTAATGAGGTTTCACGACAGAAGAATTAAATGAAACGAATTTAGAAAAAAATGGTGACACAAAATACATTAAATTCTATTATTATTAGAATATTTTTATCTCAAACACCAAACGTTATACACGTGAGAAAAAAATGCAAATGAGCGCGTACGGTGGAAAGAAGTGTGATGTCACCTCATAGGATTAAAAACAGCAGCTAATACATTTGAGATGAGGTAAAGTTTCTAATTAAAGATTCATTAGTAATTGTGATTTAAATAATGGAGATGCGGTCTTTATTTATTTAATGTTTTTTGTTTTGTTAAAGCCTAGTTATAAGGTGGATAAATTGCTTACTGTGTAAATAATTGTTGATTTTGTATTTCGACTTAAAATTAAGGTACCTTTTTCTCGTTAATAAAGATCCTAGATGAATTTATACGCAATTTGTTAGGGCATAATAATGAATTAGCGTTATAGATAAAATCCACTTTGTTTTGCGATTTTCTTTACTGTTGAATTTAATTAATGGCTGTGGTTTAATGTTTTTCGGATCGTGTACTGTACAGTAGTAGTAGTACTCGAAAATTAGTGCTTTAAGTTCACATCTGGCTCCCGACTGTAGCTTAGAATTACAACCGACCTAAAGTATTTTTGGAGTTTGACTCATTTCTGTGTTCTATGTTTTTTGTATTTCATGAAAGTTTAAAATTTTCTTTAAAAATACCATTAGCTTAAGTTCGAAAATGATATCCTAAATCTATCATAAAACTGCGTATATATTTAGTTTCGGCCTTTTATGTAGGGCTTTTCGATTCAATAATTAAGTTTCCTTCTTTGACAAGTTACAACTAATGCAAATTAATAAGAGGCATAATACGTTTACGTCTCAGGTTTCACTTAGGACGTTTTGTGAAAAATCAACACATCGCTCGTATGTTGTTTTGCATTCTCCCATTGATGTATTATTAGTTTGATTTGATGTCATCTAGTCGGATAGCCCAGGTTGGGTTGTGACTATCTGTCAAGAGAGTGGACTTTCTACGGGAAACTTGCCCCTATTTAGATGTCAGACACTTGGAGAAACCCGGAAAACTTCGTATGGTGAAGCTCGGGACCAACCAGCTACCATTGTTCAGTGGTTTCAATCCATTATTAATATTTCAGGATGAGATGAAGATTAAGAAACGAATTTTAGCATGGTAACTTGTATTCAAGTAGGAATACTTTCCAGGGACGGAATTCGTTCCTGGACGTTTTTGTGCCGATTTTGTCATAAGAAAGGAAATACTAAATATTTCCAAATTAAGAACTGGATTGAATTAATCTTGTTACATTCAAATTGTCTTACAGTGAAAATTGAAGATGTAATAAAGGTACTCCTTAACTAGAGTGCCCGTATTTCTTTAAAAAAAATACTTATGGGATTTTTTTGAACAAATGAATGTTTCTTTATTCGCCGAGAAAGTTATGCAACTCGTTGGTAGCTTTTTTATGTTTAAGAAACAGACACATTAGCACGTTCAAACTGTATATAGCGCCATCTGTTATCAGATGATGATAAAAAAACTAACTTATATCATTAATTATTATAAAAAGGCTTAATTTTAAGGCTAGAAATGAGATTTTTAATGCTTGTAAATGCCAATAACGATTAACATTTTCATTTAGTCTGATCCCATTCGAGATATGGCACATGACTCCTCTGTCTCCACCCCCTTCAATTCCGTACTCCAAAATTTAATAGCGTTAATGCCTCTTATATACAAGATAGCGTGCCAAATTTTATTTAGTAATCATTATCCCATCCTGAGATAGTAAATGAAATACATGTCAACACACAATTTTTGGGGGGTGACATTTTTGAGTTCGGAGTCTTCAAACGTCGAGGTTTGCAAAAATAAAAAATAAAACCCGGAGGATCAAATATGATACGCAAAAAGTATTGTTATCGTATCTGAAACCGTGTCGCTATACTTTTTGTTGCTTGTTGCTTTGAAGCAACACAATAACAATACTTTCCCGTGTTATATATACAGACATAACAGTTGGGAAAATAAAAGCAATGTGTCTTAAATGTTCTTTTTACTAATGAAAATAAAAGTTTTATCATCATCATTTGTCCGTGCCTTCTCCTAAGGGAGATTGGCGGCCAGCAAATACCACTGTTCTCTTTTGTGACTTTTATGAATATCTTCCATATCCATTGCCGTCCATTCCTTGAGGTCCCGTCTTCTTCTCCTTGATCTTTTTCCAATTCTGCCTTCTAATGTGAGTTTGGGGATTTCATATTTCTTTCCCCTCAGTATGTGTCTACAGTATGCTAGTTTTCTCTTATNAGAAAATGATAGCAGAAAAAGTGTTGAGCTGATTTGCAAAAAAGAAATTAAAATCTGATCCTTAAAAAAAATGTCAACAGCTCCCTGTGCCGAATGTTATAATTAAAGGAAGTTTCATAGTTTATGTGTGTTAAGTTATTGTCGATTCTTCTGAAATTTTCACTTTAATTAATCAACAATAATTTGTCTCAACAGAAAGAAAATTAAATACGTAGTTTTTAAAAATCACTGATATAGTTTTAATATGGCCCTGTGGGGGTCGGCAGAATTTTTAATTTGTAAAGGGGTCGCGTATTCAAGAAGGTTGAAAAACACTGCATTAGCACGTTCAAACTGTGTATAGCGCTATCTGTTATCATATGATAAACTAACTTATATCATTATTATAAAAAGGCTTAATTTTAAGGCTAGAAATGAATTTTTAAAGCTTGTAAATGCCAATAACGATTAACATTTTCATTTAGTTTGATCCCACTCGAGATATGGCACATGACTCCTCTGTCTCCACCCCCTTCAATTCCATACTCCAAAATTTAATAGCGTTAATGCCTCTTATATACAAGATAACATGCCAAATTTCATTTAGTAATCATTATCCCATCCTGAGATAGTAAATGAAATACATGCCAACACACACTTTTTTGGGGGGTGACATTTTTGAGTTCGGAGTCTTCAAACGTAGAGGTTTGCAAAAATAAAAATTAAAAAAAAAGGAAAAAAACCCGGAGGATCAAATATGATATGATAACAATACTTTTTGCCTATCTGAAACCGTGTCGCTATATTTTTTGTTGCTTTGAAGCAACACAATAACAATACTTTCCCGTGTTATATATACAGACATAACAGTTGGGAAAATAAAAGCAATTTGTCTTAAATGTTCTTTTTACTAATGAAAATAAAAGTTTTATCATCATCATTTGTCCGTGCCTTCTCCTAAGGGAGATTGGCGGCCAGCAAATACCACTGTTCTCTTTTGTGACTTTTATGAATATCTTCCATATCCATTGCCGTCCATTCCTTGAGGTCCCGTCTTCTTCTCCTTGATCTTTTTCCAATTCTGCCTTCTAATGTGAGTTTGGGGATTTCATATTTCTTTCCCCTCAGTATGTGTCTACAGTATGCTAGTTTTCTCTTATTAATTATATTTACTAATTCTCTTTTTGTATCTGCCATCTGTAAAACTGTTTCATTAATTTTATAGGGTTTTTTAAACTCTTCTAAACCGCCCTGTGGGCACTAAGAGGACCTCTTTTTGGTAAGGCCATTATGGATTCAGCCAGGCCCACAATGGGGCGACCGGGTGGTGAGGAATGGGGCCCGACATATATGGACGGACCAACTTCGAAAAATTCCTGGGGATTTTTCGACCTTGGATTCTCCAGAGCGGTAGGCTGCCACCTTGACCGCTCAGTCTAATTTTATAGGGGTAGGAATCATTAAGGAAAAATTTCCCTTAATGGTTTCACCCCTAAAAACTCCAGGGAAAATTTCCCAGTTTCCCCTTTCGACTGCCCTGGATTTCTTAAAGCATGATTCTGTATATTTGTATTTAATTAAAATAAATCAACTAGTAAAATTCATAACTCTGAATATATTACAATAATTTTAATATAAGACATGCTACATATTTTGTCTTTTTTTTTAAGTATGTTCAATTCTAAAATAATTCTGTACATTTAAAATAATATTCCGGAGGGCAGACGACCTACGCTATCAACACTTCAGTGTCTATTTACAAAATACGAAATATCATTGAGTGCTGCTCACTTTAACAATCGCAATTCAACGGTTTCTACAGAAGTTTCGATTCTGAAATAAAATAAATACCGGAAAGATAAAATCTCGATTATAGATGCGGAATATTGTACTGTTTTTATTTGTTTTCTGTCGAATTCTTTTCTGCGGAAGGCACTTTAAATGGCACTGGACGATAACCTTTGTTTGGGTTGAACGGCTGTACACTAGATAACTGGATTACAGATTTATATCCTCCCTCGTTAATTATTACGTTAGGAAATATATGTTTAGCTGAAGTCTCTTCTTTCTTCGATATTTTGGATTCTATGTCTTTACTATCCTCCGAGTTTTCTTCCATACGTTTAGATATTTGCCTCATTCTCTCTTCCAGTTCCATATAAAAGGTCTTTGCGGGTGGATTCTGTTGCCCTATCGATTTGTTTGGCACATTTTTACTTCCCTGATTTTGTATCTGATGACCAGATTTGAATTTCCAGCTACTTTCGGTGCCTTCTTTATCCATCTCCACTTTCGGTTTCGTTTCGGATTCCGTTTGAATTCCACAATTCGATGGTGGTTTTGATTTCATTCGCTGTTCTTCTTGCTCGGCCACTTCCATAAGTTCTGTGTAGACGCTGGGCTGCCTGGTAATCGGATTCTGATTGCAATTCGCCATGACATCGTCGCTAGTCTGCAGACCGTTCTCGTCACTAGAAGTGTCTCCTCCTTCCGGTTCCGGTCTAGTCGGACTAAAATTACGATCTTGTGGAGGTTGCCGTTGACGCCTCATCCATTTACTAGCTCCGGTAAATTGCTTTCTATTATTGCAATGAACTATCTCGGGAGAGCTAGAGGATGTGGAAGAGAAAACCTTCGGAGGCTGTATGACGTTTAAATTTTCTGGATTACTCATCCATCCTCCCAAACAGTTGATCCTTTCGGGGATATTTTCGCAACTCTGACTTCTAGATTCTGGTAATTCTTGACTTATAAGCGGGGAAATTTCCCTGCGATATAATTTTAACTTGTCGCGAATATTATTCTTCTCTAAATCCCTTTCTCTTCTGTATTGCTTCTGCATTTGAAATACCCAATCGTTGTCTTCGGGCATCTTTACTTCGGTTATATTTTCATCGGGGGTTTTCTTCCTTCGGTTGTTCTCCACATCTCGCTTTTTCATGTGTTTGCGGGCCAGTTCTACAGTTTCGTATTCTGGCAAATAAATGACATGACCTTCTGTGGAATAAAAAGAGAATTTTTTTCGTATTCCATTTTTATGATCATCTGACTTATCTTTATCCTCTTCATTTTTCTTTACACCAAATATCAGAGATTGCAAATATTTCTTCCCGCCGGAATTAACATAATTATAAGTTCCCGTTAGTTTACACATCTTATTATTCTGATAATTTAATACCCAGTTAGAATCTAACTGAGTATTTTTGTTTCTGGTGCCCATTGTTTTCTTCAAATTGATAAAGCCTCCGATCGGTTTGGTGTTTCTCACTCCCGGAACTTTTCGACTTTTCACGTGATTTTCTTTAAAATCTGGATCGTTGTGGTTGACTGTTTTATTTATTAAATTTTTAAATTTTGAACTGAACATCTCGTTAGGTAGCATTAGTTTAACCGGAACTTTTACTCGCCTGTGATTTCTGATGCTGTCTTCAAGATCGTTGCTGTCCGAATCTTCGAGCAGATCTTGTTGGGGAATCCAAGAATGTTGACCGATTATTACAGTTTGTGAATGTTTCTTTGTCCCGTCGTGCTTTTCTTTAGTTAACACTGGACTCTCGATATCCGGAGATATGCCGGAATCTTCACATCTTTCGAACGCATTTCNAAAAAGTCACTTTCTTCGGTTGTAGACCCGTACTTCTGATCTCGTTTGAAGGAAATACAAACCGTATACAAGGAATGTTTCAGAACATCCTCAAATTCCAACAGAATCTACGAGAAAATCTGTAATTACACAAAATAAAGATTGACTTTCCCATTCGAGTCAAACAAGCGAGAGGGCAAAAAACTTTAAAATCATCAAAACATAACTGTGTAAACGTGAACTAGTTCGTGCAGGCGTCAATTTTTTTTTTCTTTTTATATATTTTTAAAGCATAAACACACGTTCTATATCGGTCTACAACAATTAGAGTAAGGCAGAATGCAGATGCCTCTAAGCAAATATTTTCATTGAAAAGGAATTTCAGAATGCGAAAAAATTTACTACTTTTATGTTAAATACTTAAAAACAAAATATTACATTTTATTTTACAATAAAATTTTGATCAATTTAAACGTACTGTACTTACAGCAATGTACGACTTCACGTTTGGTTGCTCGACTGTCCGAAACACAAAGAAACAATGGACTTGAATTTCCAGACATAAAAATCGTGTTTTTAGGTGGTTTACGACGAAAGCATCTTTTTTTTAGTAATGGAATTTGTAAAAAGTTATATATATATTTAAAAAAATCACGTATAATATTAAAATTTCGACTGAAAGCTGATAAGGTTGAGATGAAAATCCTATGTCGGTGACATTCGTTGGGAATGTGTGTGGTCTACGAAATTTTCCCACATTATTTCCAAGTAAAACAGATACTTCGACTCAATAGAACTGTAAAAATAGGTCATAATCTAACTAAATAATATACAATTCTTGATCGCTCCAGATATATTGTTAGATTGTTGGAATTCCCGAATATTAAAAACACGAGAGAAAATTTTGTATGGAAATTTTTTATTTTAAAAATACATTTAATATTAGCTTTTTTTTTAATGTTAAATTATTAAATGAGATCCTATTCGAATGTCTNTTTTTGTTGCTTGTTGCTTTGAAGCAACACAATAACAATACTTTCCCGTGTTATATATACAGACATAACAGTTGGGAAAATAAAAGCAATGTGTCTTAAATGTTCTTTTTACTAATGAAAATAAAAGTTTTATCATCATCATTTGTCCGTGCCTTCTCCTAAGGGAGATTGGCGGCCAGCAAATACCACTGTTCTCTTTTGTGACTTTTATGAATATCTTCCATATCCATTGCCGTCCATTCCTTGAGGTCCCGTCTTCTTCTCCTTGATCTTTTTCCAATTCTGCCTTCTAATGTGAGTTTGGGGATTTCATATTTCTTTCCCCTCAGTATGTGTCTACAGTATGCTAGTTTTCTCTTATTAATTATATTTACTAATTCTCTTTTTGTATCTGCCATCTGTAAAACTGTTTCATTAATTTTATAGGGTTTTTTAAACTCTTCTAAACCGCCCTGTGGGCACTAAGAGGACCTCTTTTTGGTAAGGCCATTATGGATTCAGCCAGGCCCACAATGGAGCGACCGGGTGGTGAGGAATGGGGCCCGACATATATGGACGGACCAACTTCGAAAAATTCCTGGGGATTTTTCGACCTTGGATTCTCCAGAGCGGTAGGCTGCCACCTTGACCGCTCAGTCTAATTTTATAGGGGTAGGAATCATTAAGGAAAAATTTCCCTTAATGGTTTCACCCCTAAAAACTCCAGGGAAAATTTCCCAGTTTCCCCTTTCGACTGCCCTGGATTTCTTAAAGCATGATTCTGTATATTTGTATTTAATTAAAATAAATCAACTAGTAAAATTCATAACTCTGAATATATTACAATAATTTTAATATAAGACATGCTACATATTTTGTCTTTTTTTTTAAGTATGTTCAATTCTAAAATAATTCTGTACATTTAAAATAATATTCCGGAGGGCAGACGACCTACGCTATCAACACTTCAGTGTCTATTTACAAAATACGAAATATCATTGAGTGCTGCTCACTTTAACAATCGCAATTCAACGGTTTCTACAGAAGTTTCGATTCTGAAATAAAATAAATACCGGAAAGATAAAATCTCGATTATAGATGCGGAATATTGTACTGTTTTTATTTGTTTTCTGTCGAATTCTTTTCTGCGGAAGGCACTTTAAATGGCACTGGACGATAACCTTTGTTTGGGTTGAACGGCTGTACACTAGATAACTGGATTACAGATTTATATCCTCCCTCGTTAATTATTACGTTAGGAAATATATGTTTAGCTGAAGTCTCTTCTTTCTTCGATATTTTGGATTCTATGTCTTTACTATCCTCCGAGTTTTCTTCCATACGTTTAGATATTTGCCTCATTCTCTCTTCCAGTTCCATATAAAAGGTCTTTGCGGGTGGATTCTGTTGCCCTATCGATTTGTTTGGCACATTTTTACTTCCCTGATTTTGTATCTGATGACCAGATTTGAATTTCCAGCTACTTTCGGTGCCTTCTTTATCCATCTCCACTTTCGGTTTCGTTTCGGATTCCGTTTGAATTCCACAATTCGATGGTGGTTTTGATTTCATTCGCTGTTCTTCTTGCTCGGCCACTTCCATAAGTTCTGTGTAGACGCTGGGCTGCCTGGTAATCGGATTCTGATTGCAATTCGCCATGACATCGTCGCTAGTCTGCAGACCGTTCTCGTCACTAGAAGTGTCTCCTCCTTCCGGTTCCGGTCTAGTCGGACTAAAATTACGATCTTGTGGAGGTTGCCGTTGACGCCTCATCCATTTACTAGCTCCGGTAAATTGCTTTCTATTATTGCAATGAACTATCTCGGGAGAGCTAGAGGATGTGGAAGAGAAAACCTTCGGAGGCTGTATGACGTTTAAATTTTCTGGATTACTCATCCATCCTCCCAAACAGTTGATCCTTTCGGGGATATTTTCGCAACTCTGACTTCTAGATTCTGGTAATTCTTGACTTATAAGCGGGGAAATTTCCCTGCGATATAATTTTAACTTGTCGCGAATATTATTCTTCTCTAAATCCCTTTCTCTTCTGTATTGCTTCTGCATTTGAAATACCCAATCGTTGTCTTCGGGCATCTTTACTTCGGTTATATTTTCATCGGGGGTTTTCTTCCTTCGGTTGTTCTCCACATCTCGCTTTTTCATGTGTTTGCGGGCCAGTTCTACAGTTTCGTATTCTGGCAAATAAATGACATGACCTTCTGTGGAATAAAAAGAGAATTTTTTTCGTATTCCATTTTTATGATCATCTGACTTATCTTTATCCTCTTCATTTTTCTTTACACCAAATATCAGAGATTGCAAATATTTCTTCCCGCCGGAATTAACATAATTATAAGTTCCCGTTAGTTTACACATCTTATTATTCTGATAATTTAATACCCAGTTAGAATCTAACTGAGTATTTTTGTTTCTGGTGCCCATTGTTTTCTTCAAATTGATAAAGCCTCCGATCGGTTTGGTGTTTCTCACTCCCGGAACTTTTCGACTTTTCACGTGATTTTCTTTAAAATCTGGATCGTTGTGGTTGACTGTTTTATTTATTAAATTTTTAAATTTTGAACTGAACATCTCGTTAGGTAGCATTAGTTTAACCGGAACTTTTACTCGCCTGTGATTTCTGATGCTGTCTTCAAGATCGTTGCTGTCCGAATCTTCGAGCAGATCTTGTTGGGGAATCCAAGAATGTTGACCGATTATTACAGTTTGTGAATGTTTCTTTGTCCCGTCGTGCTTTTCTTTAGTTAACACTGGACTCTCGATATCCGGAGATATGCCGGAATCTTCACATCTTTCGAACGCATTTCTTTTTGCCAACCTATTCAATCTCCACATTCTGTCCTCGTCGTCGTCTCCAAATTCGCTACTCGGAATGGAATCCAAATGCTGGGCACTAAGAAATTTCCAGGCTTCTGTGGGCGAAAATTTGGGCAGTTCGGCTTGCCTTCTGGGTAGAACGGGTCTTAGTTTTAAATCGATATCGTCTTCGGAATCATTCAAAGATGCTAAAGATTCCGAAGAGTGTGAACAAGATTCCATGCTGTCGTCAACGTATTCCGATTCTGGAATTTGTCTGTAAGTTATCCTGTTGTGTTTCTGCAATTTCTCTGTATCTATTTGGTCGCTTTTTGTTTTTGGTTTTCTAGATTTATTATTTCCATCTTTTTCTTTGGTCTGATCCACTTTGACATTTCTGTTTAGTTTTGCATTAGTTTTATTATGTAACGTCCGTTCAATTTCCACATCGGGAAAATAATATTGTTTGGGTGATGTTTTTGTTTCGTGTAGTTGGTTAGATTTCATCCTTTCGGCCAATCTCTTCGTTACTTGTTGAATTTCTTCCGAAAAGGCTTCGTTTCTGCTACGTTTATCATCGAAGACTATATTTTGCGTTGCTTGTTTTCTCGATACATTATTATTTCTTACATCGCAAACCACATGCCTAGATTCTCCTTGAATGTCAGACGATTCTGTAGTTTCCTCTTCTCTAGATGGCAAAGTTATTGGTCTCACTTGTGTTAAATTTTTAGTTACAGTAGACGGAATAGAAACAACAATGGGAGGAGGTGGAGCGGGATGTTTTGCCCTGCTGCCATTTTTCTTCCTTCTGCAGGAAGAGTACTTCTTGGAAGGAGATAATGAAGGAGGTTCGGGCGCACGGTTTTTCTTTTTCGATTTCAATTTTCCATTAGTTTCGCTGTTCTTTAAGCTGTAGCTAATGTTAGGATCACTTATCGACTGCCACTTCTCCGACCTGAGTTGATGTTTATTGGTTAATTTATCCGATCTCTTCTGCAGAACCGCTAGAAATTCGGGATCGATGTCACTCGGTTGAGGACTGCCTCCCGCCCGTTGACCACGAATGGTTCCTTTTTCTTGTAATATGCTACCATTGTCCGTGCTACGTAATCTCTGTCCTGCCACCGGAGGAGGCAAAACTCTATTATGGGGATGAGCAAACCTATTGATTTTTCTCCCATGGTAATGATACGGAGTGTGAAACGTGTTAGTTTTTACTGGAGTAAGTTGGATACCATGAGAAGTGGCGCTGCCCATTCCGGAACCGGCTTCTCCATCTAATGATGATTGTTGACATTATCCATCAGATAGTGCAACCTATTAAAAAAACACACAATTAATATAATTACAAACAGAAGTTTTTAAATTATATTAACTTTCTAAATTTCTAGATATTTTTTTACATTAAAATAAACTAATTATTTTTGCTTAATTTTTTCACATTACCAAACCTAACATTTGATACAGTACTAAAATACAGTATTTTTTCTATACAAAAAGTTTTGATACGATTATAAATCAACATAAATGCATAGTTACGCTCTCTTGGTGCTCACACGGTGAAAATGTGGAAAAAATTAACTATTATATAGACGATTTTTATTAAATTAAAATTGCATAGTTTATGTACTGTGACTGTATATACCAAGTAAGATATGAGAGGAAGCCTGGAGCATTTTCTTTGAGGTCCCCAGTATATAGCTTATACTTTTTAAATAATGAAAAAAAATGCATTTTTGAAAGAAAATAAGGTTAGTTAATAGATGGTATAGAATGAATAATTTGTAATATATGTTTTTGAGGCTTCTTCAAATGTGAGGAGTGGGCATGCTGAGTCCAAACAAAATAATATGGGCATCTGATCTATATAAATTATTCTTTTCATTCGAAAAAAAAAATAATAATTTTTTATATGCAAATCGCAGTAAATAAATAAATAAATAATGCAACGTTGATAAATATTAACGATGGAAATAGCAATCGACAAACATTTACTCGCTAGACAATAATACTTTACACAATTTAATATATTTTAATTAATTTAAACGCTTGATAAACTGAATAAATCACGTTCGACTATTTTATTCTTTCGATTAATGGAAGTAAATAATAAAAAAAAAGCTTTAAATTTCCACTTAGCGTAAATCATTGCATGAGAAATTGTTAAAACACGCATAACAATTGAATATTTTATCAAAATATCTCATGCATTCGACAATTTCGAGATTGTAATTTTTGAGAAATAATTAAAATTAGTCATTAAACTAGTAATAATATACTATTTTTGTAATTACGGACGTTTTCCCGGATAGGGATGAGTTAATCCGCGATCTTATCGTAACAAGGATTTCTAGTGTTGTTTATGTTCACCACGCGTACAAAATACGAGGAGGAGGACATATCATCTTGAGAAACCATCCTTAAATTGAATGAGAAGAGGCGTACAGGTTAACACCCGGATTTGGAAATGAAATAAACAACAATCCGGAAATTAATTGTTCGCCACGTTCAGTATTTTCGTTTTCGTGAGGTGTTTTTTCCTTTTTAATTACGTAAGTTTTTACTTTTAAAATTCAAAAATTAACAAATTTCAAATGATTTAAAAAATACATTTGTCTATAAAAACTAACAAGAAAAGTGGATTAAATAGTAGAGATCTCCAATGCTTGAGTTAAGCTATAATTGCCTGCAACAAAATAATCAATATAAAAACTATTAGTAATATTTTGTAGCTTTAAAATCATCAAACTAATGCAAGTGTAATTCTACATTGTTACCATTGTGTGTACACAGTCTAAATAAAGGGTCGAAATTTATATTCCTCTATATTAAAAAATATATATATACAGTATTTATAAAGGATTATAATGAAAATAATAAAGAATGCATTAAATAAATATTAAGTAGAAATTGAATTTACAATTTATCAAGACAAAACATTAGCAAAATGTCGTACAATTTATTGTTTTCTGCATTGACAAACACCACAATGACGTCTTTTCATTTAAAAAAAAGAGAGAGAGAGAGAGAAATATATGTTCGTGTTACTTTCATTTCAGTCCGTATTTTCACACAATAAATAGGCCAAAATGTCGAAAAGTTTTTGTTGTGCCCATAGGCCACAGTAGTGGTAGGATGTATTAAAGTGCAGGAAACTTTTCATCCCGTATATTTATATGTTGTCTGCCGAAATAATACAAATGTCCTACTTTTCTCCGTGCCATTTCTGCCTCATTGATTTATTATTTTTTTTCCGATTTATTATTCAATTAATCTTTAATTAACGGACAATTTAAATATTTCTTTCTCTCATCTAAACAATTGAAATTTTTCCTTCTTTTTGTAACGTTTCCTGTACTTTCAACAAAGAAAAGAAATTCTAACATAAAAAAATAACATTAAATAAAATTCAATTATCCATTATTAACAATCTGCGGTATTTTCAGTTGTGCAATAAATTCAAAAATAATTGCAAGGGAATAGCCAAAAAGTTCATGAAAAGGTGAAGAAATTTACTTTGAAATCTGTGGAGTATTCTATAGAAAGAATTCGTCAAATGATTTAATGCTTAAAGTATAACAACACATTTTAAAAATTGTTTAAATAGTAATATAAGAAATACGATAAACTTACACTTAATTATATAAATATATGTATAAAAATATTTATAATACCTGACAATTACATGGAGACTGGCGTTTACACACAGTCTTAATCCTATCACCAGAAATCGAGGTATGAACACGCTTATAATATAGTTAGGCCGAGAGCAAAAACTATAGCAAGCTTTCCATCTTGATTACTCAAGCATAGACAGAAAAGTATGTAATAACTACATATATTTTTCGTAGAATATTATATAAATCATCGTAAACAAAATAAACAAGCGCACAAGTAAAAATTGTATCTCGGAGAAAGATCAAACAGGCAGATTCACTTGGATGTAACGAAGTCCTAAGTTAATCATTATTATACTAGTGTAATGTAATTAACTTACATTAATTAGATTTTTCCTTATTTTACTAGTCTGTTTAGCGTTTAGGCACTTAAAATAGGTTTAATTTTCGCAATTATCAGCCTAAAGGCATAATACATATACTACAAGAAGCGTCGTTATTACAAGAAACAAAGCAGGAAAGTTAAAGATAGAAATGAATTCAAGGCTCTTGTTTTATATACAATAAATTAAACATAAAAGGATAAATAATCAAAAACTATTTTCTAATTTGTTGATTAATCTTCTTAATAGTTACTTTTGAATTTTCCTATTGAAAACTGTTATGACAAGTCCTTAAATTCATAGCAAATTTTTAAGAAATAAAAACCATTAAGACTGCATTAAATTAATATCTGAATGAGATTTTATCCAATTACATCTTAACTAAAAATAAATAAATAAAATGTCTTCTGGGAATTCTCCGAATCCGAATTCGGAATAGCAATTGTTATATTCCATTCGGTCATTTGCCATTCTCTATCGGAAAGAAGGTCGTCTGATAAGAGACGAATCGGACTCAAGCTGAGAACGACCTGAATCTTCGTTCCAATTTCCTGTCTGTTAAATAACTGGGATACAAAAGAAGCCGAAGACATTTTCTGACAACCTTGTCGATCGTCTAACGTTTTGCATAACTCGTTTACATAGACTAATTACAATCGCTGATAAGTTCCTGTTCCGCCTACTATTTATTTACTTAACGGGATTCGAACCAGGAAACTTTTCTAATCTCATCTCTAATTCGATCTAACTACACTTTTTTTTTTCGGTATCGTCGTTAACTTAATATGTTTCATTAAAACGCGATTAATTCCACGCTTACTTGAGGTTTCGGTACTTTTTGACCTCGACGAAAAATTTTTATGTACCGCGTATATTCGGAATTTGATACTATCGGAAGAAATTCTGAGATTTATTTTATTTTTTTTTCTATCTTTCTCTGTAAACACATGGATTCTGGTCGTTCAGAGAGCGAAACCGCCAGACAGGTGGCCTTTCTTTCACACATCGTTTGCCTAGCTTCTGATATCAACTACTGTGACAAATTGCCTCATTTCCTTTCTCTTTTTGTCTAGCGGAAAATAAAGTATGTCCTCCGCTTTTTCTTCTCTTCTTTAATCCTTTAGGTGCTAATCTAAACGCCAGAAAAAGTGATATAAAACAGACAGACGGCGGCTAAAATGTAAAGTGGATTTTTTTACCTTCAAGTCGACATTAGAATTCCAAATTAAGAACGTTTCCAAAGATAAAGAATACACTTAAATGGAAGTAAATTATAGTTTTTCACGAAACATGCCAAAGAAAGGAAATCTTACAAGTGAAACCGGAAGATAAAATTAAAAAAAAAAAAGGCGTACAATGCGTGTTATTCAGGGTCAACAGCCCATTCTGTCGACACATTTCTTCACCGTCTCGCATCTGCACACTTTTTTTTTTATATTTAAAATGTGCTATATAACGTAATAACTTATGAAATATATCTATAAAGTATTTCTAAAAACACGTAAATAATTTCTCAGGATATAGGATGATATATTCAAAGGTTGAAGTAAAAATCGACTTTTAAATCACTAATCAAAAAATATTTTGTTTTTCCTTCCGTCTGTCTGTCCAAAAAAAAAAAAAAACTATAAAATGACGTTTTTATAAATAAATTATGTTAATTTTCTAATTCCAATAAAGTCTTGTTTTCCATATCACAGTCTATTAAGCAAATGTCACAGAATTATTCCAGCACTTTTCAATTAAAAGGACTAATTAGGAAAAAGTGTGTTTCTAGATTCTCTTAAGCTTAATTATCTTCCGTAAAAAGTTGTTTTTTTTTAATTAAAAAATTATTTTATAGACATCTGTTTACAAAAATTCGACATAATTATATTTTATTATGTCTTACGGGCAAATATTAAATCTAATTTACTACTAAACTTTTTTGAATAAGGCAGATATACATAATTATTTTTCTAGGTGAACGAGTTCATTAATAATTTTTACATTTATAAGTTAAAATATTAGTTAAGTGTTGGAAACCCGACTAATGACTTATCATTGTGACAATTTTCCTCCCTCAAAAACATGGAGAGATGCATCTAGAAACATCTTATCTTTTTTAATTATTTAGAGAATACAAATTTCTCATAAGAATGCATACAATAACTAATATATTAATACTAATAATAGGTCATTAAAATTTTAAAAACTCTAGCAAATCTAAAAGGATAAGTATAACCGAGCTAATAACCATCTAAAATTATTCTATCTTCAGTTACAATCTGAAGGAAAGATAAAGACAAACTAAATCGTCACCCGAAAAATTTCCTTTTGTTTAGGCTCATTTCCCAATTGGAACACGAAACTTTCCTATGTAAATTGCATTCCTCTCGAAGAATTCGATCAGACTTTTCTCTTGGGCTAAATGAAGAAATTTCTCTTAACAATAATAATTATCATTGATATTGTAAAAGATATTCTCGATTAATAATTTCAAAATTCTAGGGAAAAAATGCAGGGCTACTACAATACCTGTAATCTCATGAAAATTGTAGAGGTTCTCATCAAGGACGATCCCATATTTAACTTTTCTAGCATTGAAAACAGATAGAAGATAGGTCTACTTAAACGCGCATCCTCTTAGATACAAGGACGCATATTGTGAGTTCACGGATATATTTGCATAGATTTCATGTAAACATTTCTATTCATTCCATACGTAAAAAACTTATATAATATTTTCTTAATAGATCATGCTATATTTAAATAATGGTCGAGATGGTTGCTACAGATTAAAATACTACACGTACTTTTAATAAATATCTGACTGTTATTTTCGCAATCGATTGAAGACTTGCCAAATAAAATCCCTGTTGGATTTTAAGACAATTGGTTTCCTGGTGCAGCCCTTTCGTCCTTGACACGCGTTCGATAGAACTTACGTGGTTACATACATTCCATCTTTCATTCCATATAAATAAACCTTTGTGGCTTTAGAAAGCATTGCAATTGTCTATATAGATGTCTTTGTTAACACAAAAAGTACTTTTACAAAAACATTCTGCAACAAAGAAAATATCTTTCGATTCTTCTACGTTCTATAATCGATTCATATGGATTCTATTAAAGTTATGTAATAAATATATATATTATAAATTAAAACTATACGAAAGTTAACAAGTTATATAATAAATAGAACCTCATATGAGTATTCAAAGATTCAACTTACGCATCTCATTCTTTACTCGTCTCGTGCAAAATGTATCTGTAATTTCAGGAATCAGTTTTTAAAAAATTGTGGGGTGGTTGCTACGAAAACAAATGGCGGAAAACTGATGAAAATAAAATTTTCCTTCGCTAAAATTTTTATCGGAGAATTTTATTTCTTTAGTTCATTCAACGCCTGCACGTGGAATGATCAAAGACCCAAAATGCGACCAATCAGATAGAGATGAGTTACTCAAAAACAATGATGATGATTTAAGTTTTTTTCCCACACGTTTCCTCATAAACAGCAGATTTGAGGACAATTAATATATGTCAAACGCTCTACTGAAAGGGGGTTTATCTCCTTTTATAATGTAAAACTTGCATGTTAATCATCAAAATGCAACTAACTGATCAATGTAACTATATAATTAAGAATACATTATTATTATTATTTATAAGTAAATTCTTTTAATAAATTTACGTCAGATTAAAATATGGAATAATACTTAAGCATTATTTATTTACATTCAAATTTATTTTATTTTATAAACTTCATTTTAAATATTTACTTTTAAAAAAATAATGTAAATTAGTTAGGTATTTAATTTTCGAAAAGAAGAATTGAGAACTTTTAAACAATTTTCGGGGTTGACACGCAGCTTGATGAAATGTGCGTATAACCCAAATTTGTTCATATTTATTTAAAATTTTGTGAATTTGTATGTCAGAACGAACGAAAAATGGTAGCACCGTTTTGTTAAATTGCGATGAAACCAAGCATTTAGTAAGAAAAAATATTATTTTTCATAAGATAATGTAGTCTATATATAATTTTAAGAAATTTAAATAAAATTGAATATATGCGAAAAAAAAAAAA